>NC_057807.1:576461586-576700844 GCF_018294505.1 Triticum aestivum | reverse complement strand
CTTGGATCTTCACCGATTCTTCACCGTTTTGGCGGATCGAGATGGCCCCGAGGAGAGAACCGTAAGCTCCTCCGATCCCTCCAATTAGTTTTTCAAACTTGCTATCGATTCGACGCATTATTTGCTTGAAATCCCTCATGTTTTTGAACTTAGATTGATTTTTTTTCACCTAAGATTGATTGTAGTCGTAGTTCTTAGTTCTTTAGTAAGTAGTGGTATTGGATATGTACTCTAATCAATAGTTCATATGTTAGTGTGAAGATGAACCCTAGTTCATAATTTTTTTTGTTAAAAAATTATGATGTATTGTTGATAAAGGGATGAACCCTAGTTTGATGATGCATGTTGATATGATGATATTCTCTAGTGTGAAGATGAACCCTAGTTTGATGATGCATGTTGATATGATGATATGAAGATATTGTTTGGAAAATTTTGTTTAAAAATATGAAGCTATGATGTATGTTGGAGGTTTTTTTTATATGATGCATGTTGATATGATTTGATCCATCATGTGTAGTAGATGTTGTTGGAGGAATATGCTTAAAATTTGATCTTGATATGATTTGAGTTCATTGTTTGTTTATGTATGCTTATGCTTATGGTACTTTTGTTTATGAAACTCTATTGAGGCGGCCACCTCTTGCGGACAACATCGGCCCACGGTACTGTATGCTGGACTGGGCATTCGGCAAGGGTCATCGTGCCCGTTTCATAGAGAACGGAGAGGTAAGTGATATGAAAGAAATTTTGATCAAAGTTCTCGGATTGATGAAAATGATTTCCTAACTTTTTGGCGTTCACTTTTTAACAGACGCTCCAGCCACTGCGCATGAGGGGTCACGGGGTTCATGGGCATATGGACTACGACGAGCGCTACGCGCCGTTCTTCAAGAGAGCCCGTCTGTTGGGTTTCGTGCTGCAGTTCAAGCGTCAGCCGCCGACGCTTGTCCACGCGGCTCTCACAGCACTGATTGACCGTTGGAGACCGGAGACCCATTCTTTCCATCTGCCATGCGGGGAGATGACGGTGACCCTAAAGGACTGGGGGATGATTACTGCAATGCCGATCGAGGGTCATGCACTCACCGGTCGAGTGGAGAGGGCCAACTGGTAGGAGAGGGTCACCACCCTCATCGGCGACTGCCCGGTGCCAAGAGTAACCGTACATCCGGTGTGCCATTGCCCTGGCTCTCGGAGCACCGGAGGACATGCCCCCAAGGCGCAGATGAGGCGACTGTGGAGTTGTACGCGAGGGCCTATCTGTGGTATATTCTCTCGGAGGTCGTGTTTCCGGACAGCTCCGGGAACTCTGCCAACTGGGTGTATCTGTTGTTCCTAGCGGACCGGGATGCAGGGTACAGTTGGGGGACGGCATCTCTCGCCTACCTATACTGTTCGGTAAGAGAGTGTCTAATTGCGTACCTACCTACGAAAGTGTGTCCATGACATTTTCTTATATCTAATCCTCATTTGATGTTTTGTAGCTTGACGACGCAACGCAGAGGACGGAAGACAAGTCCAATATGGGTGGCTTTGTCTGGGCCTTCTCCATTTGGATGTGGGAGCGGCTGCCGGTGGGGCGTCCGGAGAAGTTGCCAAGACGCCCATGGGAAGACTATGGCGAAGAAGGCGACGAGACTCGAAACCCCACCGTAGCTTACGAGTGGGACGTTGTCAAACTCTACACGGGTCTAAACAAGACTTCGTACAAGACCTACACCAACGAGTTGGACGCTTTGACGCATACACAGGTATATGAACTCGCACAACACCTTTCTCTTTGATTCCGCTATTGACCAAGAGTGCGAACTTACCAAGGTATATGTAATAGGTAATCTGGTGCCCGTATCGACAAGAATGAGAGTGGGCCTTTGATCTGAACGTGATGTGCGATGCGGACTGTGGTATCTGGTGAGCTGAATAGATGCATCTTTGAAGCCTCAGATGCACTAGGTCATCTTCCCGGGAGCGTACAATCTGAGACCAAAGTCAGGGGGACGATGAAGGTACAATTTCAGTCTCCTCGGAACAGATGCATCTTGTTCACTTGCAGTCAGTCGATCTGAACTTATTATGACCTTGCTTCATTGTGAGTGCAGAAGTTCGTGCAGCGTTGTTGCAAGCTGGTAGGGCTGCTTGGGTGTGCTGGAGCTGGGTCAGTTGAAGCTCATCAGCCTGTAGCCACACAGGGTATCATCGGCTCATCGAGCCATGCTCCCTCGTCGTCTAGGTTGGTTGGAGAGGAGGAGGAGGAGGAGGAGGAGGAGGAGGCCATATATGAAGAAGGGGAGGAGGAGGATGAGAGCAACGGGGAGGAGGAGTACGATGAAGATTATGGACCTCCAGCAACTCAAACGTCTCAAGCATCTCAGCTGCCGAAGAAGAGGAATCCAAAGAAGAAGGATTTGCTGAGTCCGGACCCTTTCCAGAGACCGTTTCCTCGAGGGCCCAAGAAGAAGACCGAAGAGCATCGTTCAAAGAGTAACGAGGACCGTACCTCCAAGAGGGGAAGGAGCAACTGATTATGCTCTTCGATAGTTGGCTCTTTTAGTTTCGTTGAACTTCGTTTGATTGAACTATTCGGGTGGTTATGAAGCTACGTGGAACTATGTGTTTGCTATTTGTGGATCTATGTGTTTGCTATTTGTGAAACTATGTGGAACTCTGTTTACTAATTAGTTGAAGTTCGTTTGAAATGTTCTATGCACTTCAAATTTGTTAATGTGTATGTGATGCCCAAGTTTAATTGTTTGAGATCTGTGATATTGTTGTCATATTTGTGAAAATTGCTATAATATTATTGTCATATTGAATTTGAAAAGAAGCAAGCAAATGAACTTAAATTCATAAAACACAGGACCCTACCGCCAAGGCCCCTGGCGGTAGGGTCAGACAGCCTACCGCCAGGGCAACTCAATTCTTCGTTACAGAATCGTTACACTGAAAAAACAAGACCTACCGCCAAGGCCCCTGGCGGTAGGGTCAGACAGCCTACCGCCAGGGCAACTCAATTCTTCGTTACAGAATCGTTACACTGAGACAGGACCCTACCGCCAGGTGCTCTAGCGGTAGGTTTGGACAGCCTACCGCCAGGCCTCCTGGCGGTAGGTACTTATCCACGTCAGCGCAGTCAAACGGCCGCCGTCCCCCTCCGTCGCACCCCTACCGCCATGGGCCGTGGCGGTAGGCTATCTAACCCTACCGCCGTAGGCCCTGGCGGGTCAAATCTCAAAAAAAATTCCAACAGGGGTCAGATCCTGAAATCCTTTCCAAAAAGGGTCAAAACACGAAATTCGGCCGCGCAGCGGGGGCCGGGGGGATATCCGAAGCGGCGTGCACGGGCGACACGGCGGGAGGTTGCCCCCAAATCCACCACGAATTCGGGTGATCTTTTCACCCCCTTTGCCATGCCGGCCGATGGTTTCGGCGAATTTTTTGCCGCCCGCCGGCGCCATAGTGCGGACTGACGACGCGCGCACCGGGAGCCTTGCAACGATCAGCCCCACTTGGCGCGCTCACAGTCATTCGCCACGTGTCGCGTTTTGGACGCTCCCTTCGGATTTTTTTACGCATGCGTTTTCGGTTTTTTAAAAAGGTTTTTTCGGGTTTTTTTTGACGTTTTGGTTTTTTACCGGTCTTTTCTAGCTTTTCGACCAAAAAAATTCGAATTTTTTTTCACAAAAAATGCATTTTTTTTGCGGGAGTCACGATTTTGTTTTCGCGAGAGGCACGGCCGTCCCTCTTGAAAACGAAAAAAAACATGTTTTTTGTTCTTTTTTCTTTCGCGAGAGGCACGGTTTTGCTTCCGCGAGACGCACGGGCATGCCTCTTTCGGAAAGGGAAAAAAACACGTTTTCTGTTTTTTATCTTTCACGAGAGGCACAGTTTCGTGAAAAAAAAGTTCGTCAAAACCTATCAACATGGGATCTAGTTTTGAAGATCTCGACATGAAGAATCCAATGGCGAAAGCGGTTCGAGATTTGGACGCACGGTTTAAGAGATTAAACATTTTGAATAAACGGATCTACGAAAAAAGGAAAAACTCTCCGGTTGCGACAAGTGGCGCCCATGCAGCGCGCCACTTGTCGCAACCTGGGGAAGTGGAGTGATCTCTGTAAGGAGTACTCCTTAATTAGTGATTTCGTCAAATTCATAATTGTCTCAATAGAATCTTTTCCTTCTTTTTTTTCATATAAAAATTATTTTTCATCGAGAAGCAGGAGTTGAACTCTAGGAGGTCGAATCCCCCCTTGTTCCTCAATAGCTCAGTGGTAGAGCGGTTGGCTCCTCGGATTGACTTCAATATATAATTGTTTTTTCTTTTTAGAAAAGAAATGGAATTTTTTTCAAAATCTATGTGCTCAGCGCGCTGGATACGAACCCCACGCCGGGACAGAACCCAACGCACATGGGCTGGCGTAGCACACGACTACACGCGCGTGTTTCTGTTCCATATTTTTCTCTTTCCGTTTTCTTTTACATTTTTTTCCTTTTTGTTTTCTCTTTTATTTACGGAAATGTTAACGCCCACACGTGTGGGCGTTTGCACATCGCCCACACGCCTCCATCGCCACTCATTTTGCCACGTATGAATAGATGACATCAGCAGAATTTTATTTGGTTTTCGGCTTAAAAATGTCGTATCTCCTAAATAAAAAAGCGAACTAAAAATCTGTTTTCACCATTAAATCTGTCTCGACGAGATCTTCAAAACTAGACCCTATGTTGATATGTTTCGACGATTTTTTTTGCCAGAAGTTGCCACGATGTTTACACTACAGTTGCCATAGGGCTTAAACTAAAGTTGCCATGTGGCAATTTTAGTTTGTAGATCATGGCAATTTTAGTATTTTGATGATGGCAACTCCAGTACTTTGACCATAAAAATTATTTTTTGTATGAACCATGACAATTTTACGTGCATGTATCATGGCAATTTTAGTTTATGGTTCATGGCAAGTCTAGTTTCTTAATACCCCGTTTTATAAATGTCAAAAATTACTTTTAAATGTAAAAGAAATTAGCTGAAACATATCATGGCAACTTCAGTGTAAACATCATGGCAATTCATATGCAATAGACATGGTAACTTTTAATCCAAAAAAAATTCATCAAAACATATTAACATGGGATCTAGTTTCGAAGATCTCATCGTGAGGGATTTAATGCTGAAAACGGATTTTCAATCGGATTTTTCGTTTAAGAGATAAAACATTTTAAAAACTAAAATTCCAAAAAAATTCCTGCATGCATGCATGCGATGACGTGGCAATCTGTTTACATTAGAGACGTGTGGTGCGTCTCCCTTCCTGCCACACATGTGGCAATTAGCGCGACCCTTTATTTTTAGTATATTTTCTAAATATTCTTAATATGTATGTATTTCGAAAACTGGACTTTTATATAAATTTTTAAGGCCGTTCAATGTACATTGAAAAAATGTTTATGAAATGTAAAAATGTATATGTGTGACTTTATGAAACATTCATGCCATTAATTTTTTATTTCATCAAAAAAATCACACGTTTAAAAACATCAACCTGAATTTTTTAAATAAAAAGGAATTTTTGTGGCGTGAATTTGGAAACATGTCAACGTCATTTAAAAAAACATGACAAAAAAGGAAAATAAGACTTATAAATCAAAAGAAAACCAATATAATTGGTGAATACAACGGAGAAAATAGAAGAATAAAAGGTTGAAACCTTCCCAAAACCTGACGAAAGGTTCCCAAAACCAATGGACGCTATGCATAGAAGTTTCCTAGTTCCTAAAATCATGCTATTAGGCCGGCCCATCATGGGCGAAACGCTGCAGACGAGATAAATGGATGTCTCGTAGTAAGCGAGATTTAGCTTTTTCCCTACACCTAACAACACACGCTTTGGTCAAAAGATGATGTGGAAGGAGGCATTCCCGTCAACTACGAAGGCATCTATAGCGACTTCGTCAATCTCAAGATGATGTGCCAACTCAATCTCTCGGAGGTGCTCATAAGGATAGGGTGTGCGTGTATGTGTTCATATGGATGAGTGTATATCATTTCATATGTTTGTGGTTATCGCCATATAGGAGACCTATATCACAATCTCTACTAAGAGCATCTCCAGTAGTTCGGCCCCCCAGGGTGGCGAAAAAAGGCCGCCTAGGGGCGAACCAGCACAAGTTTGGCGCGGGTGGCTTGGTCCCCAGTCGTCGCCCGCAAGGTCGCCCTGAGTTCGGCGAAATTACATAGATCTGGTATGAACTCGGCGAAATTTTATTGAAATTTATACAAAAAAATAAAAACATGCAAACTACGCCAAACTAAAGCCAAACTACGCCCCTAGCCACTACCCCGGGTCCACCGGCCGCCATCTACATGCCGAGAAGCCTGTAGAAGCGGGTGTAGTCGCCGTCGCCGTCGTCGTCGCTGCCACGCGCCCCGCCGGAGCCACCGCCCCTGCTGCAACCCTGCCCAGGGTTGCCGACGCGCGACCAGGAGCTGGACGGCCCGGCCTCTTCCTCTTCTTCGCTATCGAGGACGATGACGCCCCCTCCTCACGGCCGCGTCGCCGGGCCTGGAGTTCCACGTATGCCTGGCGCTGGCGGAGCACCTGCTCACGGGCGTAGTCCTCCTTTGCCCACTTTAGGACGGACTCGTCGTCGGAGCCACCATCACTACAAAAAAAATACACTTCCGTGATGATACGTGTTTGTCACAGTAGGTCGCGTTTTTTGTCATACATGTACATCCATGACGATTTTATGACAGAATCAAGATAGTCATACCTGTGCTGTCGTAGAAGTGTTCCATGACATTACCAAAATTATCATCATGGAAGTGTCCATTTCCATGACGATAAATTGTGCGTCACAGAAGTGCTTTCCTCAAGGGTGATCGACACGTGGCATCCACCATAACGGAATGCCGTTAAGCTATCGGGTCGGGTTTTGGATCCGATAACCCGTTAACAGCCCCGACCAATGGGGATTTTCCACGTGTAAAATCATCATTGGCTGGAGGAAACACGTGTCGGCTCATCGTTGGGACAGATGTCATCCACTCATTGGATAGAAGGCGCCTATGATAGGTCGACATGTGGCACGGCCCAACAGTGGCTCATTCCTGTGAAAAGGCCGGCCCGTTTGACTTAGTCAAAAGGTGGTGGGCCGGCCCATGGAAAGCCTGTTAACCGCATGTTCGCATATAGCTCATTTACAGCCCGCTAACCCAAGGCCCGTTACGCCCTATCCGAATTAGGATCAATAGCGTCATCTGGGCCATCCAATATGATTTCAGTCCGTTTTCACTTCTGGCCCATGTATGGCCCATGACGTCTTTCGGCCCATATGAGGCCCTTTGTAACTATTGGCCCATTAACGGCCCGTGGTGAAACTGACCCGTAATGAACAGTGTATCACTTCACACCCATAAAGGGCCCGTGGTGAAACTGGCCCGTAATGAACAGTGTATCACTTTATACCCATTAACGGCCCGTTATTCCATTGGGTCGTTTCCAGCCCATGTTATCTTTCGGCCTTCTGAGAGCCCATTTATTCTTGGGCTCATTTGCAGCATTCGGTTACTTACGGCCCGTTACTGTCATTTTCTGCTTGTGGGCCAAATTCAGCCCGTCGTTACAGTCAGCCCGTTTGTGGACCGTTAATCTGTTGGGCCATTTTCATAGCATCACCAAATACGGCCTATTAACGGCCCGTTATGGTCAGCCCATAAAACGTACGATTTCCATTAATGGTCCGTCTACGGCCCATTAAAGGCCCGTACAATACCCATAAATGAGTCGGCCCTTACAAGGCCCATGGATCCTACGAGACATAGAAGGCCCATGGATCCTACGAGACGTAGAAGGCCCATGGATCCGACGGCCCATTGAAGGCCCATGGATCCAACAGCCCATTGAAGGCACATGGATCCGATGGCCCATTGAAGGCACATGGATCCGACGGCCCGTACATGGCCCATGGATCGTACGGCCCGTGAAGGGCCATGGTCGGGCGAGTTGGCCCCCGTTTGAACGATATAGCATATTCAAAGAATTATCCTAATCAATACTATCACCTCTAAAAAGCATACACTATACAACAAAGAGATCAAGGCATAGAAAGGTAGAATAATCCTACAATATACAAAAAGGAAATTACAGCCGATTATACCCACTGGGCATTATGATTCGGCACAGGTATTAATAAAGCATACACAAACATCAAATTACATACACTGGGCAAATACAGCTTACATCATGGACGCGCATCAACTTAACTCCATTTGAACTATAATCGATTGGCCGGATTCAGGTAGCACAAATTTCAGTCTGCAAAATCTCCAATTCCTTCATGGTTACCTCAGTGTCTTGTTTCATTTTTTGACTCCTGCATCTAATACATGCATGTCCACTCTCAACTTGTTGATTAAATGTTGACAATCATGTACACGTTGTCTTGCCACCTCTAGTTGATGCTCGAGAACATCAGCACATTCCAATTCCAATCCATAATCATTCGGTAATGGCCATGCCGCACTGCTTGCAGATCTTTGTGTTGATGTCACTTCATCCTGAAATGTTTCTGTAAGTACACATGACTAGGGCAAAAATATAGTTACAACAGTGAAGCGAGCAAGACACTATTTTGTACTACATGGCAAAACAGGACTAACAATAATGTTACACGTCACTTTCAAAAAAATGTTACACGTCATGAAGCATAAGCAGGTGATATTTGCTACCTCTTGAGCACTGCGTTGGATTTCTCCAAAGAGGAGAGGATGATGCAACAAAGTAGCGTAAGTATTTCCCTCGGTTTTGAGAACCAAGGTATCAATCCAGTAGGAGACCACGCACAAGTCCCTCATACCTACACAAAACGATAGCTACTCGCAACCAACGCGATTAGGGGTTGTCAATCCCTTCACAGTCACTTACGAGGGTGAGATCTGATAGAGATGATAAATAATATTTTTGGTATTTTTGATATAGAGATGCAAAGTGAAAAGTAAAAAAGCAAAGTAAAAACAAAGCAAATAATAAAGTGATGGAGATTGATATGATGAGAATAGACCGGGGGCCATAGGTTTCACTAGTGGCTTCTCTCAAGAGCATAGATATTCTACGGTGGGTGAACAAATTACTGTTGAGCAATTGACAGAATTGAGCATAATTATGAGTATATCTAGGTATGATCATGTATATAAGCATCACGTCCGAGACAAGTAGATCGAAACGATTCTGCATCTACTACTATTACTCCACTCATCGGCCGTTATCCAGCATGCATCTAGAGTATTAAGTTAAAAATAGAGTAACACCTTAAGCAAGATGACATGATCTAGAGGGATAAATTCATGCAATATGATAAAAAACCCATCTTGTTATCCTCAATGGCAACAATACAATACGTGCCTTGCAACCCTTTCTGTCACTGGGTAAGGACACCGCAAGATCGAACCCAAAGCTAAGCACTTCTCCCATTGCAAGAACTACCAATCTAGTTGGCCAAACCAAACTGATAATTCGAAGAGACTTGCAACGATAACTCAATCATACATAAAAGAATTCAGAGAAGATTCAAATATTATTCATAGATAAGCTGGATCATAAACCCACAATTCATCGGTCTCAACAAACACATCGCAAAAAGAAGATTAAATCGAATAGATCTCCACAAGAGAGGGGGAGAACATTGTATTGAGATCCAAAAAGAGAGAAGAAGCCATCTAGCTACTAGCTATGGACCCGAAGGTCTGAAGTAAACCACTCACACTTCATCGGAGAGGCTATGGTGTTGATGTAGAAGCCCTCCATGGTAGATGCCCCCTCCGGCAGAGCTCCGGAACAGGCCCCAAGATGGGATCTCGTGGATACGGAAAGTTGCGGCGGTAGAATTAGGTTTTTGGCTCCGTATTTGATCTGTCGGGGGTACGTAGGTATATATAGGAGGAAGGAGTACGTCGGTGGAGCAACAGGGGGCCCACGAGGTAGGGGGCGCGCGCTAGGGGGGTCCAAGTCTCCTGGATCACGTTCGGTGAGAAAATCACGTTCCCGAAGGTTTCATTCCGTTTGGACTCCGTTTGATATTCCGTTTCTTCGAAACACTGAAATAGGCAAAAAAACAACAATTCTGGGCTGGGCCTCCGGTTAATAGGTTAGTCCCAAAAATAATATAAAAGTGGAAAATAAAGCCCATATAGTCCAAAACAGTAGATAAAGTAGCATGGAGCAATCAAAAATTATAGATACGTTGGAGATGTATCAAGCATCCCCAAGCTTAATTCCTGCTCGTCCTCGAGTAGGTAAATGATAAAAAAGAATTTTTGATGCGGAGTGATACTTTGGCATAATTTCAATGTAAATCTTCTTAATTGTGGCATGAATATTCAGATCCGAAAGATTCAAGACAAAAGTTCATATTGACATAAAAGTAATAATACTTCAAGTATACTAATCAAAGCAATCATGTCTTCTCAAAATAGCATGGCCAAAGAAAGTTATCCCTACAAAATCATATAGTCTGGCTATGCTCCATCTTCATCACACAAAGTATTTAATCATGCACAACCCCGATGACAAGCCAAACAATTGTTTCATACTTTAGTAATCTCAAACTTTTCAACTTTCACGCAGTACATGAGCGTGAGCCATGGACATAGCACTATAGGTGGAATAGAATGGTGGTTGTGGAGAAGACAAAAAAGGAGAAGATAGTCTCACATCAACTAGTCATATCAACGGGCTATGGAGATGCCCATCAATAGATATCAATGTGAGTGAGTAGGGATTGCCATGCAACGGATGCACTAGAGCTATAAGTATATGAAAGCTCAACAAAAGAAACTAAGTGGGTGTGCATCCAACTTGCTTGCTCACGAAGACCTAGGGCACTTTTGAGGAAGCCCATCATTGGAATATACAAGCCAAGTTCTATAATGAAAAAATCCCACTAGTATATGAAAGTGACAACATATGAGACTCTCTATCATAAAGACCATGGTGCTACTTTGAAGCACAAGTGTGGTAAAAGGATAGTAGCATTGTCCCTTCTCTCTTTTTCTCTCATTTTTTTATTTGTGCCTTTTCTCTTTTTTTATGGACTCTTTTTTTTCGTCCGGAGTCTCATCCCGACTTATGGGGGAATCATAGTCTCCATCATCCTTTCCTCACTGGAACAATGCTCTAATAATGATGATCATCACACTTTTATTTTTCTTACAACTCAACAATTACAACTCGATACTTAGAACAAAATATGACTCTATATGAATGCCTCCGGCGGTGTACCGGGATATGCAATGAATCAAGAGCGACATGTATGAAAATTATGAAGGTGGCCTTGCCACAAATACAATGTCAACTACATGTTCATGCAAAAAGCAATATGACAATGATGGAGCGTGTCATAATAAACGGAACGATGGAAAGTTGCATGGCAATATATCTCGGAATGGCTATGGAAATGCCATAATAGGTAGGTATGGTGGCTGTTTTGAGGAAGGTATATGGTGGGTGTATGATACCGGCGAAAAGTGCGCGGTATTAGAAAGGCTAGCAAAGGCGGAAAGGTGAGAGTGCGTATAATCCATGGACTCAACATTAATCAAAAGAACTCATGCACTTGTTGCAAAAATTTAGAAGTCATCAAAAACCAAAGCACTACGCGCATGCTCCTAGGGGGATAGATTGGTAGGAAAAGACCATCGCTCGTCCCCGACCGCCACTCATAAGGAAGACCATCAATAAATAAAATTGTGCTCCAACTTCATCACAAAGCGGTTCACCATACGTGCATGCTACGGGAATCACAAACTTCAACACAAGCATTATTTAAATTCATAATCACCCAACTAGCATCACTTTGATATTATCACATCCATATCTCAAAAAAATTATCAAACATCAAACTTATCTTAGTATTCAACGCACTCAAAAGAAAGTTTCACATATCTTGAATACCAAGTATATTATCATTAAGCAAATTACCATGCTATTAATGACTCTCAAAATAATCTAAGTGAAGCATGAGAGATCAATAGTTTCTTTAAAACAAATCCACCATCGTGCTCTAAAATATCTAAGTGAAGTACTAGAGCAAAAATTATCACGCTCAAAATATATAAGTGAAGCACTAGAGCAAAACTATCAAGCTCAAAAGATATAAGTGAAGCACATAGAGTGTCACACCCTAGCTAGTCATGCATTAGAGTGTTGCATCATGTTTACTCTTTCATCAGAAACTTGAAATGGGGATGACAGAACCCCCAGTCCCCTCTAAAACCAACTAGGGCTACTAAAATAATTTTTCAATGAACCTGAAATGCCCTTCTAAAATGCCCATCATTTTTGCCTTGGTTCAGAACCTCTGCCAAAAGTGGTGCACATTTTCCTAGGCCATCCTAGGGTTTTTGAATTAAATCATAGATATCTGAATTTGGGCATTTAAAATAATATAAAATATTTAAATGCTCAAATATCTCCAAACTAAAATGTTTCATGTTGGAAATAATCCAACTATGGACCAGGAGTAGTTTGGTGATTTTTGGAGTTGCCTAGATATTTTATTTAATTCAACAAAGTTGCAGATATATTAAATAAAAACAGAAAACAGAAAAGAAAGGGGAAGACTTACCTGTGCGGCCCAGCCAGCTGGCCGGCCCAGCCAGCAACCGACCCAGCCCAGTACTGTAGCTCCCCGTCGTCTTCCTCCCCTCGCCCCGAAGCTGCTGCGTGCTCGCGCGCGCGCGGCCGCGCGGCCACCTCCTGCTTGCCGACGCCCTCCTGGCCGCGTGGACGACGCCCGCAGCCCGTCCCGATCCCCCCTGCTCTCTCTCACTCTCCCTGGCTCTCTCCTTCCTCTCTCTCGCTCTCTCTCTCGCTCGGCCGAACACGACCGTCGCCGCCGTTCGCCATAGCCATCGTCCCCGGCCACCCCTCGCTCCCCCGATTAGCTCAGAAGCTCCGCCACAACTCCCTCTTCCTCCCCACCGCTCCACGGGTCCCCGGAAGCCCTGCATCGCCGCCACGTCGCCGTTCCCCTCTTCGGACTCCGACCACCGTCGCCGTCAAATTCGTCGTCTCCGGCGCGTCCCCGAGCCCGCTTCGACGCCCACTGCAACCGCGGTGAGCCCCCGGAGCGTTTCCCCCTTCTTCCCTGGTCTCTCCCGACCTCTAGGCCCTAGCTCCACCTCGACCGAGAGCTCCACGCCGCCGGCGATGTCGCCGTCGTGGCCACGGTCGCCGTAGCGCCCAACCGAGCTCGCCATCATGCTCCACACATCACCAGGAGCACGTAGAACGCACCAACGCCTCCCCAAACCCCCTGCAACACTGATCCCGACCGCACCCGAACTCCGGCCACCGCAGCCGAGCTCGCCGCCGTCAACTCCGGCCACCCCGAGCCCAACCACCACCACCAATAGACGCGGCTCAGCCTCAGCAACACGTAGATGCCTTCCGCCGTCCATTTGGTCGCCGGAATGGCAAAAAGCACTCTCGCCGCCGTCTCGGATCTCGCCGGCGTCATGTCGCCGGTGGGGTTTGACTTGACCGACCTGGGGTTTGACCCCCAGGGTCACTGACGCGTGGGCCCTGTCGGCCAGGTGGTTAGGTTAGCGCTAACTACTGTTAGTCAACCCCCCCTGACACTGACAGTGGGCCCCAGCGCCACTAATTAGTAATTAGGATTAATTTAAATCTGTTTAACCCCCCCTGTCACTGACGTGTGGCCCCCACACGTCAGGTTTGACTTCAACCAGCCACAGTTGACCACTGACGTCATGCTGACGTCATGCTGGCGCAATAATTATATTTCTAGATTTAAATTAAATCAGGAAATTCCAGAATATTAATTAAACTTCAAAAATTCATAACTTTTATTCTGTAACTCCAAATTGGACAAATTATATATGAAAAATGATCAGAAAAATCCAATCTATCCATCTCTACTATTTTCATGCATGATCAAACAAGTTAAATTGATGTTTTAATCAGAACAAGGAAAAGCACTTTAAAAGGCCATATTTGAATTTGAAATTTGAATCTTTGATTCAAATTTGTTCAAACCCTTCTGGTTTTAGTTGCATTAGCCCAACACACTCATATTGCCATGTCTCATGCATGCATCATATTGTTGCATATTGTTTGGTAATGTTGTGTATCGGTGCTCTCTGCGGCAGGTTCCGTCCCCGAAGAGTACCCTGATTACCCTAGCGAAGAACCGTATCCGTGCAATGAACCATCAGGCAAGCAACCAACCATTTGATCATATCGATACAATCCCATGTTCTCGCTCCTGCTCTCTTTTACTGCATTAAGACAACGCGATTCAAACTGCTGTGTGCTACGGTAGTTGAACCCATTTCCTCTGCATGACCTGTCATTGCCACAGTAACTAGATGAAACCCACTAGCATGTGTAGGAGTTGATTGAGCCATATGTATGTGTTGTTCCTACCTTGCTATGCCTGCTATGCTTAGAGTCGTGTCAGGTCTGGTTCATCTGGGTGATGGGCTAGAGTGAAATGATTATGTCGGTAATGAGAGTGGTGTGGTGAACACGATTTGGTAAAGGTATCGATGAGAGGCCATGTAGGAGTACATGGTGGGTTGTTTCATTGAAGCCGACCGTAAGCACTGAGATCTGTATGTGTGATTTAAGAATCAGCTACTACCATGCATTGGGCCCGAAACCAATGGACCCTCTCGACTTCTTATTCACCCTAGTTCTCCGTCCAGGAGTTGCAAGTAGTTTCTGGTGTTTGTAGCCTACTGGAGGCCGTGGACAGCGCTGACCGTAGGGGTGGGCTGTGATGCGGTAGGTACGTGGCACGGTGTACCGAATACCCGTTAGGTATCTCGGGAACCCTGTTCACATCGTTCGGGGCCATATGGGAAACCTCGGCCGGACTCCCTGCGGATGGAACCTGAATAGGCGATAAACCTGGACTGGAGGCTTAGGTGATTAGGTAGGTCGTGGCCGACACCCACGTTGGGCTTCCGCTTGAAGGTTGCCGAGTACATGTCGTGTAAGCGACGATAAGTGGTGAGAGCGTGTATGAAGAAGTACACCCCTGCAGGGTTATCATGATCTATTCGAATAGCCGCGTCCGCGGTAAAGGACTACTTGGTTGCCTATACAGTTCATAGACAAGTAAATGGAAACTATTAAAAGCCTCAAGATAAGTGTGAGTGCCGAGGATGGCTCTTCCGTAGGAAGACGGAGGTGGATCCTCGGTAGTGTATTGAAGTGGTGAATAGTGGACTCGAGTGCGCAAAACTATTTCAAATGGAGTATCGTAGGATAGTCTAGCCAGGAGTCAAAGCTGGCTTGCTGCAATAACTCCACCAACCCTTCTTGATACTATGCATGTATGTAGGATCTGATGTAAGTCTTGCTGAGTACCTTTGTACTCATGTTGCTATAATCTACATTTTTACAAAAGACGCTGCAACCCCTTCTGATGGGTTCTATGTAGACGTTGACATCAACGAGTAGGCTAAAGACCCAGGTGGTGACCCTGAGCTTGTGATGGACCACATAGTATAGTTAGGCTTCCAAGCCTCTTTTATTTTACTAGTTGTCTGTACTCAGACAAGTTACTTCCGCTGTTGGCCTGTATGACTGTATGACTTGTATGTTGGGTCGTGAGACCCGTATCTTTGTGTGTATGTTATGTATGGCTCTCTGAGCCTTAAATAAAGTACTTGTGTCATAGAGTCATGTTGTGATGCTTCGTTGTATTTGCACATATCGAGCATATTGTGTGTATGTTTGAAATGCTTGGTATGTGTGGGATCTGACTATCTAGTTGTTTATCTTTAGTAGCCTCTCTTACCGGGAAATGTCTCCTAGTGTTACCACTGAGCCATGGTAGCTTGCTACTGCTCTGGAACACTTAGGCTGGCCGGCATGTGTCCTTCTTCGTTCCTGTGTCTGTCCCTTCGGGGAAATGTCACGCTTTGAGTACCGGAGTCCTGTTAGCCCGCTACAGCCCGGTTTACCGGAGTCCTGCTAGCCCAGTGCTACAGCCCGGACCCACTTGCTGATGACCGACACGTTCGAAGCTGGGTCATGGATGCCTGTCCCTGTAAGTCTGTGCCACTTTGGGTTTACGACTAGTCATGTCAGCCCGGGCTCTTTATCATATGGATGCTAGCGACACTATCATATACGTGAGCCAAAAGGCGCAAACGGTCCCGGGCAAAGGTAAGGCGACACCCGTGGGGATACCGTGCGTGAGGCCGCAAAGTGATATGAGGTGTTACCGGCTAGATCGATGTGACATCGAGTCGGGGTCCTGACAGCGTTGGTATCAGAGCCGGACTGCCTGTAGGTTCTTCAAGCCAAACTGGTCGATGTTGAGTCTAGAAATTCTTTAGTTATATGTAGGGGAATTGTTTGTGGGTTGGAACGTAAGGCTCTTTTTACTCCTCTATCTTATGACATTCTGATCTGAGTCAGTCTATTCTTCCACCGGGGGTTAAGGAATTAGGATCTATTCTCTCTATCAGGATCAACGACCTGTATGATCAGCTCGCTGGATCCTCAGTCTTCTCCAAGATGGATTTGAGGTTGGGCTACCATCAAATCAAAATCAGAAACGGGGACATTCCTAAGACGGCCTTTGTTACTCGTTATGGCCAATACGAGTACACCGTCATGTCCTTCGGTTTAACCAACGCTCCAGCCACTTTTTCTCGGTTAATGAACTCAATCTTCATGGAGTATTTGGATAAATTCGTCGTGGTTTACCTCGATGATATACTCATCTACTCCAAGAATGAGGAAGAACATGCCGAACATTTAAGGCTAGTGTTGAAGAAACTTCGAGAGCATCGCCTTTATGCCAAATTTTCTAAATGTGAATTCTGGTTGTCGGAAGTGACCTATCTGGGTCATGTAATATCTGGTAAAGGTATTGCTGTTAACCCTGAGCGAGTTCAAGCCGTCCTTAATTGGACTCCACCTGAATCGGTCAAGCAAGTTCGGAGTTTTCTAGGCTTAGCGAGCTATTGTCGTCGCTTTGTCGAGAACTTCTCCAAGGTTGCTAAACCTCTAACCGAACTCCTCAAGAAAGATAAGAAGTTCGAGTGGACTCCACAATGTGAGCACAGCTTTCAGGAACTGAAAAAACGCCTGACTTCTGCTCCCGTACTGGTACCGCCAGACTTCTCCAAAGACTTTGTTATCTACTGCGACGCCTCGCGACAAGGACTAGGTTGCATCCTTATGCAAGATCGACATGTAATTGCCTACGCTTCACGGCAATTGCACCCACATGAGGAGAATTATCCTACTCATGATCTAGAGCTTGCAGCCGTAGTCTATGCACTTAAGACCTGGCGACATTACCTCCTCGGTAATCGTTGCGAAATATTCACTGATCACCAAAGTCTGAAGTACATTTTCACCCAACCGGATCTGAATCTCAGGCAAAGACGTTGGGTTGAATTGATCACAGATTTCGATTTAGGAATAACCTACACCCCAGGGAAAGCCAACGTCATGGCTGATGCGCTAAGTCGTAAATCTTATTGTAACAATTTGATGTTACAACAAAGTCAACCACTTCTCCATGAGGAATTTCGGATGCTTAACCTTCACATTGTTCCTCAAGGTTTTCTTTCCACCTTGGTGGCAAAACCTACCCTTACGGATCAAATTATCAAAGCACAGAAAGTAGATCCGGGAATCTCCCGCATCAAGAGAAACATCCAGAAGGGAATTGCGAATTGTTTCTCCATTAATGATCAAGGGGTCGTATACTTCAGGGATCGACTAGTGGTTCCCAAAGTGCGAAACCTGAGGCGTTTGATCCTTAAGGAAGCTCATGAATCTCCTCTCACCATTCATCCCGGTAGTACTAAGATGTATCAGGACCTACGCCAGAGGTTCTGGTGGACTAGGATGAAGAGAGAAATTGCTCAGTATATTGCTAATTGCGACGTCTGTCGTCGTGTAAAAGTAGAGCATCAACGGCCTGCTGGCACCCTTCAACCCTTAGCTATTCCTGAATGGAAATGGGATAAAATTGGTATGGATTTCATTACCGGTTTTCCCAGGACCAAGAGAGGGAATAATGCTATTTTCGTCGTGGTCGATCGTCTTTCCAAAGTAGCCCATTTCTTACCTGTTCGTGAGAGTATAACCGCTAGTCAGCTGGCAGACTTATACATCTCCCGAATAGTGTCCCTCCATGGTGTTCCTTTGGAAATTAACTCGGATCGAGGAAGTCTTTTCACCTCTCGATTTTGGGAAAGTTTCCAAAATGCTATGGGGACTCGTCTCTCCTTTAGCACCGCTTTCCACCCTCAGTCGAGTGGTCAAGTGGAACGCGTCAACCAGATTCTAGAAGACATGCTTCGAGCCTCTGTTATCTCATTCGGAATGGACTGGGAGAAGTGCCTTCCATTTGCCGAATTCGCTTACAACAACAGCTATCAATCTAGCTTGGGTAAAGCCCCTTTTGAAGTTCTCTATGGACGACGGTGTCGAACACCCCTTAACTGGTCAGAGACCGGGGAAAGACAATTCTTTGGCCCGGATATGATTCAGGAAGCAGAAGAACAAGTTCGTATCGTTCGTGAAAAGTTGAAAACAGCCCAATCTCGTCAAAAGAGTCAATATGACCGAAAGCATAAGGCTATGACTTTCGAGGTTGACGAGAAGGCTTATCTTCGGGTCACCCCTCTGAAGGGAACCCATCGTTTCGGTATCAAAGGCAAATTGGCTCCTCGTTACATTGGACCTTTTCGCATTCTTGCCAAACGAGGAGAAGTTGCCTACCAATTGGAACTACCTCCGCACCTCTCCAGAGTTCACGATGTCTTCCACGTTTCTCAACTCAGGCGTTGCTTCTCGGATCCTATCCGTGAAGTGGACCACGAAACGCTTGATCTCCAAGATGATCTTACATATCGAGAGTACCCCATCCGTATCCTCGATCAGGCCGAACGTACCACGCGACGTCATAATATCAAGTTTCTCAAGGTTCAATGGTCGCATCATTCTGAAGATGAAGCAACTTGGGAAAGGGAGGATCGTCTTCGACTCGAATATCCCGCCTTCTTCTCGGAGGAACCCAAATCTCGGGACGAGATTCTTTTGAGTGGGGGTGAGTTGTCACACCCTAGCTAGTCATGCATTAGAGTGTTGCATCATGTTTACTCTTTCATCAGAAACTTGAAATGGGGATGACAGAACCCCCAGTCCCCTCTGAAACCAACTAGGGTTTACTAAAATAATTTTCAATGAACCTGAAATGCCCTTCTAAAATGCCCATCATTTTTGTCTTGGTTCAGAACCTCTGCAAAAGTGGTGCACATTTTCCTAGGCCATCCTAGGGTTTTTGAATTAAATCATAACTATTTGAATTTGGGCATTTAAAATTATATAAAATATTTAAATGCTCAAATATCTCCAAACTAAAATGTTTCATGTTGGAAATAATCCAACCATGAGCCAGGAGTAGTTTGGTGATTTTTGGAATTGCCTAGGTATTTTATTTAATTCAACAAAGTTGCAGATATATTAAATAAAAACAGAAAACAGAAAAGAGAGGGAGAAAGACTTACCTGTGCGGCCCAGCCAGCCGGCCGGCCCAGCCAGCAACCGACCCAGCCCAGCACTGTAGCTCCCCGTCGTCTTCCTCCCCACGCCCCGAAGCTGCTGCGTGCTCGCGCGCGCGCGGCCGCGCGGCCACCTCCTGCTTGCCGACGCCCTCCTGGCCGCGTGGACGACGCCCGCAGCCCGTCCCGATCCCCCCTGCTCTCTCTCACTCTCCCTGGCTCTCTCCTTCCTCTCTCTCGCTCTCTCTCTCGCTCGGCCGAACACGACCGTCGCCGCCGTTCGCCATAGCCATCGTCCCCGGCCACCCCTCGCTCCCCCGATTAGCTCAGAAGCTCCGCCACAACTCCCTCTTCCTCCCCACCGCTCCACGGGTCCCCGGAAGCCCTGCATCGCCGCCACGTCGCCGTTCCCCTCTTCGGACTCCGACCACCGTCGCCGTCAAATTCGTCGTCTCCGGCGCGTCCCCGAGCCCGCTTCGACGCCCACTGCAACCACGGTGAGCCCCCGGAGCGTTTCCCCCTTCTTCCCTGGTCTCTCCCGACCCCTAGGCCCTAGCTCCACCTCGACCGAAAGCTCCACGCCGCCGGCGATGTCGCCGTCGTGGCCACGGTCACCGTAGCGCCCAACCGAGCACACCAGCGTGCTCCACACATCACCAGGAGCACGTAGAACGCACCTACGCCTCCCCAAACCCCCTGCAACACTGATCCCGACCGCACCCGAACTCCGGCCGCCGCAGCCGAGCTCGCCGCCGTCAACTCCGGCCACCCCGAGCCCAACCACCACCACCAATAGACGCGGCTCAGCCTCAGCAACACGTAGATGCCTTCCGCCGTCCATTTGGTCGCCGGAATGGCAAAAAGCACTCTCGCCGCCGTCTCGGATCTCGCCGGCGTCATGTCGCCGGTGGGGTTTGACTTGACCGACCTGGGGTTTGACCCCCAGGGTCACTGACGCGTGGGCCCTGTCGGCCAGGTGGTTAGGTTAGCGCTAACTACTGTTAGTCAACCCCCCCTGACACTGACAGTGGGCCCCAGCGCCACTAATTAGTAATTAGGATTAATTTAAATCTGTTTAACCCCCCCTGTCACTGACGTGTGGCCCCCACACGTCAGGTTTGACTTCAACCAGCCACAGTTGACCACTGACGTCATGCTGACGTCAGGCTGACGCAGTAATTGAATTTCTGGATTTAAATTAAATCAGGAAATTCCAGAATATTATTTAAACTTCAAAAATTCATAACTTTTATTCTGTAACTCCAAATTGGACAAATTATATATGAAAAATGATCAGAAAAATCCAATCTATCCATCTGTACTATTTTCATGCATGATCAAACAAGTTAAATTGATGTTTTAATCAGAACAAGGAAAGGCACTTTAAAAGGCCATATTTGAATTTGGAATTTGAATCTTTGATTCAAATTTGTTCAAACCCTTCTGGTTTTAGTTGCATTAGCCCAACACACTCATATTGCCATGTTTCATGCATGCATCATATTGTTGCATATTGTTTGGTGATGTTTGTGTATCGATGTCCTTTGCGACAGGATCTGTCCCCGAGGAATACCGTGATTACCCTAACGAAGAACCGTATCCGTGCAACGAACCATCAGGCAAGCAACCAATCATTTGATCATATCGATACAATCCCATGTTCTCGCTCCTGCTCTCTTTTACTGCATTAAGACAACGCGATTCAAACTGCTGTGTGCTACGGTAGTTGAACCCATTTCCTCTGCATGACCTGTCATTGCCACAGTAACTAGATGAAACCCACTAGCATGTGTAGGAGTTGATTGAGCCATATGTATGTGTTGTTCCTACCTTGCTATGCCTGCTATGCTTAGAGTCGTGTCAGGTCTGGTTCATCTGGGTGATGGGCTAGAGTGAAATGATTACGTCGGTAATGAGAGTGGTGTGGTGAACACGATTTGGTAAAGGTATCGATGAGAGGCCATGTAGGAGTACATGGTGGGTTGTTTCATTGAAGCCGACCTTAAGCACTGAGATCTGTATGTGTGATTTAAGATACAGCTACTACCATGCATTGGGCCCTGAAATATGACCCCGCTCGACTTCTTAATCACCCTAGCTCTCTGTCCAGGAGTTGCAAGTAGTTTCTGGTGTTTGTAGCCTACTGGAGGCCGTGGACAGCGCTGACCGTAGGGGTGGGCTGTGATGCGGTAGGTACGTGGCCGGGTGTACCGAATACCCGTTAGGTATCTCGGGAACCCTGTTCACATCGTTCGGGGCCGTATGGGAAACCTCGGCCGGACTCCCTGCGGATGGAACCTGAATAGGCGATAAACCTGGACTAGAGGCTTAAGTGTTTAGGTAGGTCGTGGTCTACACCCACGTCGGTTTTCGCTTGAAGTCTGCCGAGCACATGTCGTGTGCAGACGCTAAGTGGTGGAAACATGTATGAAGAAGTACACCCCTGCAGGGTTAACATGATCTATTCGAATAGCCGCGTCCGCGGTAAAGGACTACTTGGTTGCCTATACAGTTCATAGACAAGTAAACGGAAACTGATAAAAGCCTCAAGATAAGTGTGAGTGCCGAGGATGGCTCTTCCGTAGGAAGACGGAGGTGGATCCTCGGTAGTGTATTGAAGTGGTGAATAGTGGACTCGTGTGCGCAAAACTGTTTCAAATGGAGTATCGTAGGATAGTCTAGCCAAGAGTCAAAGCTGGCTTGCTGCAATAACTCCACCAACCCTTCTTGATACTATGCATGTATGTAGGATCTGATGTAAGTCTTGCTGAGTACCTTTGTACTCATGTTGCTATAATCTACATTTTTACAGAAGACGCTGCAACCCCTTCTGATGGGTTCTATGTAGACGTTGACATCAACGAGTAGGCTAAAGACCCAGGTGGTGACCCTGAGCTTGTGAAGGACCTCGTAGTATAGCTAGGCTTTCCAGGCCTCTTTTATTTTACTAGTTGTCTGTACTCAGACAAATTACTTCCGCTGTTGGCTTGTATGATTGTATGACTTGTATGTTGGGTCGTGAGACCCGTACCTTTGTGTGTATGTTATGTATGGCTCACTGAGCCCTAAATAAAGTACTTGTGTCGTAGAGTCATGTTGTGATGCTTCGTTGTATTTGCACATATCGAGCATATTGTGTGTATGATTGAAATGCTTGGTATGTGTGGGATCTGACCATCTAGTCGTTTATCTTTAGTAGCCTCTCTTACCGGGAAATGTCTCCTAGTGTTACCGCTGAGCCATGGTAGCTTGCTACTGCTCTGGAACACTTAGGCTGGCCAGCATGTGTCCTTCTTTGTTCCTGTGTCTGTCCCTTCGGGGAAATGTCACGCTGTGAGTACCGGAGTCCTGTTAGCCCGCTACAGCCCGGTTTACCGGAGTCCTGCTAGCCCAGTGCTACAGCCCGGACCCACTTGCTGATGACCGACACGTTCGAAGCTGGGTCATGGATGCCTGTCCCTGTAAGTCTGTGCCACTTTGGGTTTACGACTAGTCATGTCAGCCCGGGCTCTTTATCATATGGATGCTAGCGACACTATCATATACGTGAGCCAAAAGGCGCAAACGGTCCCGGGAAAAGGTAAGACGACACCCGTGGGGATACCGTGCGTGAGGCCGCAAAGTGATATGAGGTGTTACCAGCTAGATCGATGTGACATCGAGTCGGGGTCCTGACAGCGTTGGTATCAGAGCCGGACTGCCTGTAGGTTCTCCAAGCCAAACTGGTCGATGTTGAGTCTAGAAATTCTTTAGTTATATGTAGGGGAATTGTTTGTGGGTTGGAACGTAAGGCTCTTTTTACTCCTTATACCTTATGACTTTCTGATCTGAGTAAGTCCATTCTTCCACCGGGGGTTAAGGAATTAGGATCTATTCTCTCTATCAGGATCACGTGTTGCTAATCAGTAGTACCTTATAGGTTTGATGGATACAATCCTAGTTCATATCTACTACCACATTATGTTGTTAGAATGGTTTCAGAACTTTGAGGTGATGATGTTGAGTGTGTACGAAATCCTTTGTCAAATGTCTCAAATCCTTCTTGAGCATTTACAGCTGTTATGCTGCCGAAATTTTGCTAGAAATTCTAATGCCTTTGCATTATGATTGTGCTTTCAGATGGCCACTCGCGACCTCAATCAAGTGGTTCGCCTGACTCGATGTCTAGATGTACCCGGCCATACTGCTAAGTTGGTCAGGGTAATGACTGAGGCTGGATACCGCTGGTATCCCGAGTACACGGTCGAAGAGCAATTCCGAGATTTTAATCAAAGCCAGTATCTCTGCACTGTCAGGATATTTCCATCTTATCCTGGATCCACCGAGCCTCTTCACTGTTCCTATGGACTCGGGGTTACTATTGAGATGGCTGTGCAGGACGCCGCCTACTCTATGATGACCATTATGCGAGTTAGATCTGGGTTATTTCGGGACTCTGATTTCCGGTATATGCCAGGATCACTTCCGGGAGCACAAGGGTATCTCCAGGCTATCTATGCTGACCCCACTCAGGAGGATTCACGGACTCGCACCACTGCTGAGATGCTCGAGGATAAGGACCGTGAAAATCGGGCCTTAAGGTTAGAGCTCTTCAATACCCGTGCTGACCACTGGGCCACGTTGACTCGGTTCGCACCGGCGGTGCAAGCTGGATATTCAGATATGCGCGATCTCTATCCTGTGAGATCTGCTCTGCCGGACGTGATGGTTTGGCGTGATGTAGGAGGCATCACCCCACCTCGCGGTCCCCGCAGGCCACCGTTTGTTGGTCCAAGGCCTCATCCTAGCCCCTATGGTCCACAAGCTCCGCGAGACCGTCTGTTTCCGGATGATCACGTTGAACTTCCAGGCTATGGAGGTGACTTCTACGAGGACTACTACGGATCGGTCTGAGCTAGTAGTAGTATCACTAGTTCGCACTAGCTGTGTCATCTATCGTCCTGCGTGACTCGTGGGATATGACCTAGTTTGTACTCTTTCCGGAGATGTAGAAAAATAATGTATAGGAGCTTGGAATGCCTCCGATGAGATGTAATCCTTTTCTCACCGTAATAGTACTTTGTTTGGTCTTGTACTAAACTTTGTATGGTGTGTATGACGATGGAATAAAGAAGCAGTTTCTGTATCTACCATGTCATACGGATGATCATCTTGCATTCCGAGTTATTTCTTACATTATGTATCCCATGTCGGAATTTCATCATTCTGACTAAATCATTGTCTTGTTTACCTAGGATGGTCAACACGCGCGCTAACCCTGCTTCCCAAGTCATACAGTCATACAAGCCAACAGCGGAAGTAACTTGTCTGAGTACAGACAACTAGTAAAATAAAAGAGGCTTGGAAAGCCTAGCTATACTACGTGGGCCTTCAATGCATGGTAGCCGAGAGGGTGACAGCAGTGTGACACTGACAGTGGGCCCCAGCGCCACTAATTAGTAATTAGAATTAATTTAAATCTGTTTAACCCCCCCTGTCACTGACGTGTGGCCCCCACACGTCAGGTTTGACTTCAGCCAGCCGCAGTTGACCTGCTGACGTCACACTGACGTCAGGCTGACGCAGTAATTGAATTTCTGGATTTAAATTAAATCAGGAAATTCCAGAATATTAATTAAACTTCCAAAATTCATAACTTTTATTCTGTAACTCCAAATTGGACAAATTATATATGAAAAATGATCAGAAAAATCCAATCTATCCATCTGTACTATTTTCATGCATGATCAAACAAGTTAAATTGATGATTCAAGCAGAACAAGGAAAAGCACTTTAAAAGGCCATATTTGAATTTGAAATTTGAATCTTTGATTCAAATTTGTTCAAACACTTCTGGCTTTAGTTGCATTAGCCCAACACACTCATATTGCCATGTTTCATGCATGCATCATATTGTTGCACATTGTTTGGTGATGCTTGTGTATCGATGTCCTTTGCGACAGGATCTGTTCCCGAGGAGTACCGTGATTACCCTAACGAAGAACCGTATCCGTGCATCGAACCATCAGGCAAGCAACCACCCATTTGATCATATCGATACAATCCCATGTTCTCGCTCCTGCTCTCTTTTACTGCATTAAGACAACGCGATTCAAACTGCTGTGTGCTACGGTAGTTGAACCCATTTCCTCTGCATGACCTGTCATTGCCACAGTAACTAGATGAAACCCACTAGCATGTGTAGGAGTTGATTGAGCCCTATGTATGTGTTGTTCCTACCTTGCTATGCCTGCTATGCTTAGAGTCGTGTCAGGTCTGGTTCATCTGGGTGATGGGCTAGAGTGAAATGATTATGTCGGTAATGAGAGTGGTGTGGTGAACACGATTTGGTAAAGGTATCGATGAGAGGCCATGTAGGAGTACATGGTGGGTTGTTTCATTGAAGCCGACCTTAAGCATTGAGATCTGTATGTGTGATTTAAGAATCAGCTACTACCATGCATTGGGCCCGAAACCAATGGACCCTCTCAGCTTCTTATTCACCCTAGTTCTCCGTCCAGGAGTTGCAAGTAGTTTCTGGTGTTTGTAGCCTACTGGAGGCCGTGGACAGCACTGACCGTAGGGGTGGGCTGTGATGCGGTAGGTACGTGGCACGGTGTACCGAGTACCCGTTAGGTATCTCGGGAACCCTGTTCACATCGTTCGGGGCCGTATGGGAAACTTCGGCCGGACTCCCTGCGGATGGAACCTGAATAGGCGATAAACCTGGACTGGAGGCTTAGGTGATTAGGTAGGTCGTGGCCGACACCCACGTTGGGCTTCCGCTTGAAGGTTGCCGAGTACATGTCGTGTAAACGACGGTAAGTGGTGAGAGCGTGTATGAAGAAGTACACCCCTGCAGGGTTAACATGATCTATTCGAATAGCCGCGTCCGCGGTAAAGGACTACTTGGTTGCCTATACAGTTCATAGACAAGTAAATGGAAACTGATAAAAGCCTCAAGATAAGTGTGAGTGCCGAGGATGGCTCTTCCGTAGGAAGACGGAGGTGGATCCCCGGTAGTGTATTGAAGTGGTGAATAGTGGACTCGTGTGCGCAAAACCATTTCAAGTTGGAGTATCGTAGGATAGCCTAGCCAAGAGTCAAAGCTGGCTTGCTGCAATAGCTCCACCAACCCTTCTTGATACTATGCATGTATGTAGGATCTGATGTAAGTCTTGCTGAGTACCTTTGTACTCATGTTGCTATAATCTACATTTTTTACAGAAGACGCTGCAACCCCTTCTGATGGGTTCTATGTAGACGTTGACATCAATGAGTAGGCTAAAGACCCAGGTGGTGACCCTGAGCTTGTGAAGGACCACGTAGTATAGCTAGGCTTTCCAAGCCTCTTTTATTTTACTAGTTGTCTGTACCCAGACAAATTATTTCCGCTGCTGGTTTGTATGACTGTATGACTTGTATGTGGGGTCGTGAGACCCGTACCTCTGTGTATGATATGTATGGCTCCCTGAGCCTTAAATAAAGTACTTGTGTCGTAGAGTCATGTTGTGATGCTTCGTTGTATTTGCACATATCGAGCATATTGTGTGTATGATTGAAATGCTTGGTATGTGTGGGATCTGACTATCTAGTTGTTTATCTTTAGTAGCCTCTCTTACCGGGAAATGTCTCCTAGTGTTACCGCTGAGCCATGGTAGCTTGCTACTGCTCTGGAACACTTAGGCTGGCCGGCATGTGTCCTTCTTCGTTCCTGTGTCTGTCCCTTCGGGGAAATGTCACGCTTTGAGTACCGGAGTCCTGTTAGCCCGCTACAGCCCGGTTTACCGGAGTCCTGCTAGCCCAGTGCTACAGCCCGGACCCACTTGCTGATGACCGACACGTTCGAAGTTGGGTCATGGATGCCTGTCCCTGTAAGTCTGTGCCGCTTTGGGTTTACGACTAGTCATGTCAGCCCGGGCTCTTTATCATATGGATGCTAGCGACACTATCATATACGCGAGCCAAAAGGCGCAAACGGTCCCGGGCAAAGGTAAGGCGACACCCGTGGGGTTACCGTGCGTGAGGCCGCAAAGTGATATGAGGTGTTACCAGCTAGATCGATGTGACATCGAGTCGGGGTCCTGACAGCGTTGGCATCAGAGCCGGACTGCCTGTAGGTTCTCCAAGCCAAACTGGTCGATGTTGAGTCTAGAAATTCTTAGTTATATGTAGGGGAATTGTTTGTGGGATGGAACGTAAGGCTCTTTTTACTCCTTATACCTTATGACTTTCTGATCTGAGTCAGTCCATTCTTCCACCAGGGGTTAAGGAATTAGGATCTGTTCTCTCTATCAGGATCACGAGTTACTAATCAGTAGTACCTTATAAGTTTGATGGTTGTCAGCTTAGTTCAGTTCTACTACCACATTATGTTGTTGGAATGGTTTCAGGACTTGATATGATGATGTTGAGTGTGTACGAAATCCTTTGTCAAATGTCTCAATATCCTTTTTGAGCATTTACAGCTGTTATGCTGCCGAAATTTTGCTAGAAATTCTAATGCCTTTGCATTATGATTATGCTTTCAGATGGCCACTCGCGACCTCAATCAAGTGGTTCGCCTAACTCGATGCCTAGATGTACCCGGCCATACTGCTAAGTTGGTCAGGGTAATGACTGAGGCTGGATACCGCTGGTATCCTGAGTACACGGTCGAAGAGCAATTCCGAGATTTTAATCAAAGCCAGTATCTCTGCACTGTCAGGATATTTCCATCTTATCCTGGATCCACCGAGTCTCTTCACTGCTCCTATGGACTCGGGGTTACTATTGAGATGGCTGTGCAGGATGCCGCCTACTCTATGATGACCATTATGCGAGTCAGATCTGGGTTATTTCGGGACTCTGACTTCCGGTATATGCCAGGATCACTTCCGGGAGCACAAGGGTATCTCCAGGCTATCTATGCTGACTCCACTCAGGAGGATTCACGGACTCGCACCACTGCTGAGATGCTCGAGGATAAGGACCGTGAAAATCGGGCCTTAAGGTTAGAGCTCTTCAATACCCGTGCTGACCACTGGGCCACTTTGACTCGGTTCGCACCGGCGGTGCAAGCTGGATTTTCAGATATGCGCGATCTCTATCCAGTGAGATCTGCTCTGCCAGACGTGATGGTTTGGCGTGATGTAGGAGGCATCACCCCACCTCGCGGTCCCCGCAGGCCACCGTTTGTTGGTCCAAGGCCTCATCCTAGCCCCTATGGTCCACAAGCTCCGCGAGATCGTCTGTTTCCGGATGAACATGTTGAACTTCCGGGCTATGGAGGTGACTTTTACAAGGACTACTACGGATCGGTCTGAGTTAGGGGGTAGCATCACTAGTTCGCACTAGCTGTGTCATCTATCGTCCCGCGTGACTCGTGGGTTATGACCTAGTTTGTACTCCTTCCGGAGGTGTAGAAAAATAATGTATAGGGCTTGGAATGCCTCCGATGAGATGTAATCCTTTTCTCACCGTAATAGTACTTTGTTTGGTCTTGTACTAAACCTTGTATGGTGTGTATGACGATGGAATAAAGAAACAGTTTCTGTATCTACCATGTCATACGGATGATCATCTTGCATTCCGAGTTATTTCTTACATTATGTATCCCATGTCGGAATTTCATCATTCTGACTAAATCATTGTCTTGTTTACCTAGGATGGTCAACACGCGCGCCAACCCTGCTTCCCAAGAGCAGGCCGAAGGCAGTGAAGCCAGGAATGAAAATCTGCCTCATCCTCCTTCACTAGCCGAGGTGATGATGGAAGCTGAGAGAAACAAACGGGAGACAAACCGTTTGTTGGAGCATATTGAACAGAATACAGCACACCATCAGAGGGCTAACATGGTGTCACTCAGTGATTTTATCAAATTGCATCCACCCACGTTCCACCACTCCGTCGAGCCTCTCGACGCTGATGACTGGCTTCGCAGTATCTCTCACAAACTGCGTTCCGCGCTGGTAGCGGAGGCTGACAAGGTCACCTTTGCTGCATATCATCTTGAAGGCCCCGCCAGTTTATGGTGGGAGAATTATGGAGCTATGCGCCCAGCGGGCCATGTCACAACTTGGGCTGAATTCAGCGAGGCTTTCCGCGAACATCACATTCCGGAGGGTCTCATGGACCGTAAACGTGAAGAATTTTGCAGTTTCACCCAAGGCCGACTTTCTGTGGATGCCTATAGCAGGGAGTTTGGTAATCTCGCCCGATATGCAACTGAGGAAGTGTCTACTGACGCCAAGAAGCAAGCAAGGTTCCGTAAGGGCCTTAGCCCTGAGCTTCGCCGCGACCTCCGTCTGCATGAGTGCACATCTTTTTCGAAACTTGTCAACAAAGCCATCAGTGCTGAAACTGGTCAGACTGACTATGACGCAACACGCAAGCATGGACGTGACACGGGTTCCTCATCCGGTGCTGGCCCTCAGAAGCGCCGCGTGTGGGTACCCAACACCGCCCTGCCACCCAGGTTCACACCGAGGCCATCTTTCCAGGCGCCTCGCCCCGCTCAACAGTCTGCTCCAGCCAAGCCCTATGGGGGTCCATCCAATAATGCTCCTCCACGTACCAGTTCCGTGACTTGTTTCAAGTGTGGGGAATCTGGTCACTATATGCGTGAGTGTCCCCAGACCAACTCCAATCAATCTGCTAAAGCTGTTGGCCGTGGCAAGCCGACAGGGAAGGTGTTCCATGCCAAACCGGTCACCGCTTCACGTGGCCATGTCAACTGTGTCTCTGCCGAAGAAGCTCAAGAGGACCCCAACGTCGTTCTCGGTACGCTTCTTGTTAATTGCCACCCGGCATCTGTTCTTTTCGATACAGGAGCCTCTCATTCTTTTATATCTGAAAATTATGCTCGTTTGCATAACGTTGCATTCTGTGACTTGCCATCCACTATGGAAATCTCTACCCCTGGGTCTAGATGGCAGACCTCTAGGGTAAGTTATGGAAATGAGATCCAAGTCGACAGACTTGTTTTCCTTGCATCTTTGATAGCCCTTAAATCTTCGGATATTAATATCATTTTGGGTATGGACTGGATCTCAGCTCATCATGCCAAAATTGATTGCTTCTCTAGGACTGTTCAACTCACCCACCCTTCGGGGAAGATAGTCAATGTCTTGACCCGAATAGCCAAGCGACAATTATATTCTCTTAACGCCAGCCCTCTGCCAGACCTTGAGGACGTTCCGGTAGTCCGTGACTTCCCAGATGTCTTTCCAGAGGAATTGCCAGGTGTTCCACCTGACAGGGATGTTGAGTTTGTAATCGACCTCATCCCTGGAACCGTTCCGATTGCTAGAAGACCTTATAAGATGGCACCCCTAGAACTAGCCGAGCTTAAGAAACAACTCGATGAATCCTTGAAAAAGGGTTTCATCCGCCCTAGTTCATCTCCGTGGGCTTGCCCCGTCCTATTCGTTAAGAAAAAGGATGGTACGGACCGGATGGTTGTAGATTACCGACCTGTCAATTTGGTCACAATCAAGAACAAATATCCACTTCCCAGGATCAACGATCTGTATGATCAGCTCGCTGGATCCTCAGTCTTCTCCAAGATGGATTTGAGGTTGGGCTACCATCAAATCAAAATCAGAAACGGGGACATTCCTAAAACGGCCTTTGTTACTCGTTATGGCCAATACGAGTACACCGTCATGTCCTTCGGTTTAACCAACGCTCCAGCCACTTTTTCTCGGTTAATGAACTCAATCTTCATGGAGTATTTGGATAAATTCGTCGTAGTTTATCTCGATGATATACTCATCTACTCCAAGAACGAGGAAGAACATGCCGAACATCTAAGGCTAGTGTTGAAGAAACTTCGAGAGCATCGCCTTTATGCCAAATTCTCTAAATGTGAATTCTGGTTGTCAGAAGTGACCTATCTGGGTCATGTAATATCTGGTAAAGGTATTGCGGTTAACCCTGAGCGAGTTCAAGCCGTCCTTGATTGGACACCACCTGAATCGGTCAAGCAAGTTCGGAGTTTTCTAGGCTTAGCGAGCTATTGTCGTCGCTTTGTCGAGAACTTCTCCAAAGTTGCTAAACCTCTAACCGAACTCCTCAAGAAAGATAAGAAGTTCGAATGGACTCCACAATGTGAGCACAGCTTTCAGGAACTGAAAAGACGCCTGACCTCTGCTCCCGTGCTGGTACCGCCAGACTTCTCCAAGGACTTTGTTATCTACTGCGACGCCTCGCGACAAGGACTAGGTTGCATTCTCATGCAAGATCGACACGTAATTGCTTACGCTTCACGGCAATTGCACCCACATGAGGAGAATTATCCTACTCATGATCTAGAGCTTGCAGCCATAGTCTATGCACTTAAGACCTGGCGACATTACCTCCTCGGTAATCGTTGCGAAATATTCACTGATCACCAAAGTCTGAAGTACATTTTCACCCAACCGGATTTGAATCTCAGGCAGAGACGTTGGGTTGAATTGATCACAGACTTCGACTTAGGAATAACCTACACCCCAGGGAAAGCCAACGTCATGGCTGATGCGCTAAGTCGTAAATCTTATTGTAACAACCTGATGTTACAACAAAGTCAACCGCTTCTCCATGAGGAATTTCGGAAGCTTAACCTTCACATTGTTCCTCAAGGTTTTCTTTCCACCTTGGTGGCAAAACCTACTCTTACGGATCAAATCATCGCTGCCCAAAAGCGAGATAAGGGAATATCTAAAATCAAAGAGAACATTGCTAGCGGAGGTGCTAGTTGTTTCTCCACAAATGACCATGGTGTTGTGTACTTTGAGAACCGTCTAGTGGTTCCCAAGAACCAGCATCTACGGCAGTTGATCCTTAAGGAGGCTCATGAATCTCCTCTCAAACTCCGGGATCCAAATGGCAAACCTCTAGAGTAAGCCATGGAAATGAAATCCAAGTCGACAGACTTGTTTTTCTCGCATCTTTGATAGCCCTTAAATCTTCAGATATTAATATCATTTTGGGTATGGACTGGATGTCAGCTCATCAAGCCAAAATTGATTGCTTCTCTAGGACTGTTCAACTCACCCATCCTTCGGGTAAGATAGTCAATGTCTTGACCCGAATAGCCAAGCGACAATTATATTCTCTTAACGCCAGCCCCTTGCCAGATCTTGAGGACGTGCCGGTAGTCTGTGACTTTCCGGATGTCTTCCCAGAGGAATTGCCAGGTGTTCCACCTGACAGGGATGTTGAGTTCGTAATAGATCTCATTCCAGGAACCATTCCGATTGCTAGAAGACCCTATAAGATGGCACCCCTAGAACTAGCCGAGCTTAAGAAACAACTCGATGAGTCCTTGAAAAAGGGTTTCATCCGACCTAGCTCATCTCCGTGGGCTTGCCCCGTCCTATTCGTTAAGAAGAAGGATGGTACGGACCGGATGGTTGTAGATTACCGACCTGTCAATTTGGTCACAATCAAGAACAAATATCCACTTCCCAGGATCAACGACCTGTACGATCAGCTCGCTGGATCCTCAGTCTTCTCCAAGATGGATTTGAGGTTGGGCTACCATCAAATCAAAATCAGAAACGGGGACATTCCTAAAACGGCCTTTGTTACTCGTTATGGCCAATACGAGTACACCGTCATGTCCTTCGGTTTAACCAACGCTCCAGCCACCTTTTCTCGGTTAATGAACTCAATCTTCATGGAGTATTTGGATAAATTCGTCGTAGTTTATCTCGATGATATACTCATCTACTCCAAGAACAAGGAAGAACATGCCGAACATCTAAGGCTAGTGTTGAAGAAACTTCGAGAGCATCGCCTTTATGCCAAATTTTCAAAATGTGAATTCTGGTTGTCAGAAGTGACCTATCTGGGTCATGTAATATCTGGTAAAGGTATTGCTGTTAACCCTGAGCGAGTTCAAGCCGTCCTTGATTGGACTCCACCCGAATCGGTCAAGCAAGTTCGGAGTTTTCTAGCCTTAGCGAGCTATTGCCGTCGCTTTGTCGAGAACTTCTCCAAAGTTGCTAAACCTCTAACCGAACTCCTCAAGAAAGATAAGAAGTTCGAATGGACTCCACAATGTGAGCACAGCTTTCAGGAACTGAAAAGACGCCTGACCTCTGCTCCTGTACTGGTACCGCCAGACTTCTCCAAAGACTTTGTTATCTACTGCGACGCCTCGCGACAAGGACTAGGTTGCATTCTCATGCAAGATCGACACGTAATTGCTTACGCTTCACGGCAATTGCACCCACATGAGGAGAATTATCCTACTCATGATCTAGAGCTTGCAGCCGTAGTCTATGCACTTAAGACCTGGCGACATTACCTCCTCGGTAATCGTTGCGAAATATTCACTGATCACCAAAGTCTGAAGTACATCTTCACCCAACCGGATCTGAATCTTAGGCAAAGACGTTGGGTTGAATTGATCACAGACTTCGACTTAGGAATAACCTACACCCCAGGGAAAGCCAACGTCATGGCTGATGCGCTAAGTCGTAAATCTTATTGTAACAACCTGATGTTACAACAAAGTCAACCGCTTCTCCATGAGGAATTTCGGAAGCTTAACCTTCACATTGTACCTCAAGGTTTTCTCTCCACCTTGGTGGCAAAACCAACCCTTACGGATCAAATTATCAAAGCACAGAAGGTAGATCCGGGAATCTCCCGCATCAAGAGAAACATTCAGAAAGGAATTGCGAATTGTTTCTCCGTTAATGATCAAGGAGTCGTATACTTCGGGAATCGACTAGTGGTTCCCAAGGTGCGCAACCTGAGGCAATTGATCCTTAAGGAAGCTCATGAATCCCCTCTCACCATTCATCCCGGTAGTACTAAGATGTATTAGGACCTACGCCAGAGGTTCTGGTGGACTAGGATGAAGAGAGAAATCGCTCAGTATATTGCTAATTGCGACGTCTGTCGTCGTGTAAAAGCAGAGCATCAACGGCCTGCTGGCACCCTTCAACCCTTAGCTATTCCTGAATGGAAATGGGATAAAATTGGTATGGATTTCATTACCGGTTTTCCCAGGACCAAAAGAGGGAATAATGCTATTTTCGTCGTGGTCGATCGTCTTTCCAAAGTAGCTCATTTCTTACCTGTTCGTGAGAGTATAACCGCTAGTCAGCTGGCAGACTTATACATCTCCCGAATAGTGTCCCTCCATGGTGTTCCTTTGGAAATCAATTCGGATCGAGGAAGTCTTTTCACCTCTCGATTTTGGGAAAGTTTCCAAAATGCTATGGGAACCCGTCTCTCCTTTAGCACCGCTTTCCACCCTCAGTCAAGTGGTCAAGTGGAACGCGTCAACCAAATTCTAGAAGACATGCTTCGAGCCTCTGTTATCTCTTTCGGAATGGACTGGGAGAAGTGCCTTCCATTTGCCGAATTCGCTTACAACAACAGCTATCAATCTAGCTTGGGTAAAGCCCCTTTTGAAGTTCTCTATGGACGACGATGTCGAACACCCCTTAACTGGTCAGAGACCGGGGAAAGACAATTCTTTGGCCCGGATATGATTCAGGAAGCAGAAGAACAAGTTCGTATCGTTCGTGAAAAGTTGAAAACAGCCCAATCCCGTCAAAAGAGTCAATATGACCGAAAACATAAGGCTATGACTTTCGAGGTTGACGAGAAGGCTTATCTTCGGGTCACCCCTCTGAAGGGAACCCATCGTTTCGGTATCAAAGGCAAATTGGCTCCTCGTTACATTGGACCTTTTCGCATTCTTGCCAAACGAGGAGAAGTTGCCTACCAGTTGGAACTACCTCCGCACCTCTCCAGAGTTCACGATGTCTTCCACGTTTCTCAACTCAGGCGTTGCTTCTCGGATCCTATCCGTGAAGTGGACCACGAAACGCTTGATCTCCAAGATGATCTTACATATCGAGAGTACCCCATTCGTATCCTCGATCAAGCCGAGCGTACCACGCGACGTCATAATATCAAGTTTCTCAAAGTTCAATGGTCGCACCATTCTGAAGATGAAGCAACTTGGGAAAGGGAGGATCGTCTTCGACTTGAATATCCCGCCTTCTTCTCGGAGGAACCCAAATCTCGGGACGAGATTCTTTTGAGTGGGGGTGAGTTGTCACACCCTAGCTAGTCATGCATTAGAGTGTTGCATCATGTTTACTCTTTCATCAGAAACTTGAAATGGGGATGACAGAACCCCCAGTCCCCTCTGAAACCAACTAGGGTTACTAAAATAATTTTCAATGAACCTGAAATGCCCTTCTAAAATGCCCATCATTTTTGTCTTGGTTCAGAACCTCTGCCAAAAGTGGTGCACATTTTCCTAGGCCATCCTAGGGTTTTGAATTAAATCATAACTATTTGAATTTGGGCATTTAAAATAATATAAAATATTTAAATGCTCAAATATCTCCAAACTAAAATGTTTCATGTTGGAAATAATCCAACTATGAGCCAGGAGTAGTTTGGTGATTTTTGGAGTTGCCTAGGTATTTTATTTAATTCAACAAAGTTGCAGATATATTAAATAAAAACAGAAAACAGAAAAGAAAGGGGAAGACTTACCTGTGCGGCCCAGCCAGCTGGCCGGCCCAGCCAGCAACCGACCCAGCCCAGCACTGTAGCTCCCCGTCGTCTTCCTCCCCACGCCCCGAAGCTGCTGCGTGCTCGCGCGCGCGCGGCCGCGCGGCCACCTCCTGCTTGCCGACGCCCTCCTGGCCGCGTGGACGACGCCCGCAGCCCGTCCCGATCCCCCCTGCTCTCTCTCACTCTCCCTGGCTCTCTCCTTCCTCTCTCTCGCTCTCTCTCTCACACGGCCGAACACCACCGTCGCCGCCGTTCGCCATAGCAGTCGTCTCCGACCACCCCTCGCTCCCCCGATTAGCTCAGAAGCTCCGCCACAACTCCCTCTTCCTCCCCACCGCTCCACGGGTCCCCGGAAGCCCTGCATCGCCGCCACGTCGCCGTTCCCCTCTTCGGACTCCGACCACCGTCGCCGTCAAATTCGTCGTCTCCGGCGCGTCCCCGAGCCCGCTTCGACGCCCACTGCAACCGCGGTGAGCCCCCGGAGCGTTTCCCCCTTCTTCCCTGGTCTCTCCCGACCTCTAGGCCCTAGCTCCACCTCGACCGAGAGCTCCACGCCGCCGGCGATGTCGCCGTCGTGGCCACGGTCGCCGTAGCGCCCAACCGAGCACACCATCGTGCTCCACACATCACCAGGAGCACGTAGAACGCACCAACGCCTCCCCAAACCCCCTGCAACACTGATCCCGACCGCACCCGAACTCCGGCCGCCGCAGCCGAGCTCGCCGCCGTCAACTCCGGCCACCCCGAGCCCAACCACCACCACCAATAGACGCGGCTCAGCCTCAGCAACACGTAGATGCCTTCCGCCGTCCATTTGGTCGCCGGAATGGCAAAAAGCACTCTCGCCGCCGTCTCGGATCTCGCCGGCGTCATGTCGCCGGTGGGGTTTGACTTGACCGACCTGGGGTTTGACCCCCCAGGGTCACTGACGCGTGGGCCCTGTCGGCCAGGTGGTTAGGTTAGCGCTAACTACTGTTAGTCAACCCCCCCTGACACTGACAGTGGGCCCCAGCGCCACTAATTAGTAATTAGGATTAATTTAAATCTGTTTAACCCCCCCTGTCACTGACGTGTGGCCCCCACACGTCAGGTTTGACTTCAACCAGCCACAGTTGACCACTGACGTCATGCTGACGTCATGCTGGCGCAATAATTATATTTCTGGATTTAAATTAAATCAGGAAATTCCAGAATATTAATTAAACTTCAAAAATTCATAACTTTTATTCTGTAACTCCAAATTGGACAAATTATATATGAAAAATGATCAGAAAAATCCAATCTATCCATCTGTACTATTTTCATGCATGATCAAACAAGTTAAATTGATGTTTTAATCAGAACAAGGAAAAGCACTTTAAAAGGCCATATTTGAATTTGAAATTTGAATCTTTGATTCAAATTTGTTCAAACCCTTCTGGTTTTAGTTGCATTAGCCCAACACACTCATATTGCCATGTTTCATGCATGCATCATATTGTTGCATATTGTTTGGTAATGCTTGTGTATCGGTGCTCTTTGCGACAGGTTCTGTCCCCGAGGAGTACCGTGATTACCCTAACGAAGAACCGTATCCGTGCAACGAACCATCAGGCAAGCAACCAACCATTTGATCATATCGATACAATCCCATGTTCTCGCTCCTGCTCTCTTTTACTGCATTAAGACAACGCGATTCAAACTGCTGTGTGCTACGGTAGTTGAACCCATTTCCTCTGCATGACCTGTCATTGCCACAGTAACTAGATGAAACCCACTAGCATGTGTAGGAGTTGATTGAGCCATATGTATGTGTTGTTCCTACCTTGCTATGCCTGCTATGCTTAGAGTCGTGTCAGGTCTGGTTCATCTGGGTGATGGGCTAGAGTGAAATGATTATGTCGGTAATGAGAGTGGTGTGGTGAACACGATTTGGTAAAGGTATCGATGAGAGGCCATGTAGGAGTACATGGTGGGTTGTTTCATTGAAGCCGACCTTAAGCACTGAGATCTGTATGTGTGATTTAAGAATCAGCTACTACCATGCATTGGGCCCGAAACCAATGGACCCTCTCGACTTCTTATTCACCCTAGTTCTCCGTCCAGGAGTTGCAAGTAGTTTCTGGTGTTTGTAGCCTACTGGAGGCCGTGGACAGCGCTGACCGTAGGGGTGGGCTGTGATGCGGTAGGTACGTGGCCGGGTGTACCGAATACCCGTTAGGTATCTCGGGAACCCTGTTCACATCGTTCGGGGCCGTATGGGAAACCTCGGCCGGACTCCCTGCGGATGGAACCTGAATAGGCGATAAACCTGGACTGGAGGCTTAGGTGATTAGGTAGGTCGTGGCCGACACCCACGTTGGGCTTCCGCTTGAAGGTTGCCGAGTACATGTCGTGTAAACGACGGTAAGTGGTGAGAGCGTGTATGAAGAAGTACACCCCTGCAGGGTTAACATGATCTATTCGAATAGCCGCGTCCGCGGTAAAGGACTACTTGGTTGCCTATACAGTTCATAGACAAGTAAATGGAAACTGATAAAAGCCTCAAGATAAGTGTGAGTGCCGAGGATGGCTCTTCCGTAGGAAGACGGAGGTGGATCCTCGGTAGTGTATTGAAGTGGTGAATAGTGGACTCGTGTGCGCAAAACCATTTCAAGTTGGAGTATCGTAGGATAGCCTAGCCAAGAGTCAAAGCTGGCTTGCTGCAATAACTCCACCAACCCTTCTTGATACTATGCATGTATGTAGGATCTGATGTAAGTCTTGCTGAGTACCTTTGTACTCATGTTGCTATAATCTACATTTTTACAGAAGACGCTGCAACCCCTTCTGATGGGTTCTATGTAGACGTTGACATCAACGAGTAGGCTAAAGACCCAGGTGGTGACCCTGAGCTTGTGATGGACCACGTAGTATAGCTAGGCTTCCAAGCCTCTTTTATTTTACTAGTTGTCTGTACCCAGACAAGTTACTTCCGCTGCTGGCTTGTATGACTGTATGACTTGTATGTTGGGTCGTGAGACCCGTACCTTTGTGTATGATATGTATGGCTCCCTGAGCCTTAAATAAAGTACTTGTGTCGTAGAGTCATGTTGTGATGCTTCGTTGTATTTGCACATATCGAGCATATTGTGTGTATGATTGAAATGCTTGGTATGTGTGGGATCTGACTATCTAGTTGTTTATCTTTAGTAGCCTCTCTTACCGGGAAATGTCTCCTAGTGTTACCGCTGAGCCATGGTAGCTTGCTACTGCTCTGGAACACTTAGGCTGGCCGGCATGTGTCCTTCTTCGTTCCTGTGTCTGTCCCTTCGGGGAAATGTCACACTTTGAGTACCGGAGTCCTGTTAGCCCGCTACAGCCCGGTTTACCGGAGTCCTGCTAGCCCAGTGCTACAGCCCGGACCCACTTGCTGATGACCGACACGTTCGAAGCTGGGTCATGGATGCCTGTCCCTGTAAGTCTGTGCCGCTTTGGGTTTACGACTAGTCATGTCAGCCCGGGCTCTTTATCATATGGATGCTAGCGACACTATCATATACGCGAGCCAAAAGGCGCAAACGGTCCCGGGCAAAGGTAAGGCGACACCCGTGGGGTTACCGTGCGTGAGGCCGCAAAGTGATATGAGGTGTTACCAGCTAGATCGATGTGACATCGAGTCGGGGTCCTGACATAGAGTATTCTAGCAAATTCCAAATCATGTATGGCTCTCTCAAAAGGTGTGTACAGCAAGGATGATTGTGGTAAACTAACAAGCAAAGATGCAAATAATACAAGACGCTCCAACAAAACACATATCATGTGGTGAATAAAAATATAGCTCCAAGTAAATTACCGATGGAAGTGGACGAAAGAGGGGATGCCTTCCGGGGCATCCCCAAGCTTTGACTTTTTGGTATCCTTGGATTATCTTGGGGGTGCCATGTGCATCCCCAAGCTTAGGCTCTTGCCACTCCTTGTTCCATAATCCATCAAAAAATTCACCCAAAACTTGAAAACTTCACAACACAAAACTCAATAGACATCTCGTGAGCTCCGTTAGAGAAAGAAAACAAAAGACTACTTCAAGGTACTGTCATTAACTCATTATTTATTTATATTGGTGTTAAACCTACTGTATTCCAACTTCTCCATGGATTATAAACTATTTTACTAGCCATAGATTCATCAAAATAAGCAAACACACGCAAAACAGAATCTGTCAAAAACAGAACAGTCTGTAGCAATCTTTAACTAACGCAAACTTCTGTAACTCTAAAGATTCTACCAAAATAGGACGTACTGGAAAATTTTTCTATTGATCAGCAGCAAAAAGAATCAATGCAAAATCACGTTTCTGTGATTTATTGAATTTTTTCTCATGACCGCAAGTTTCTGTTTTTCAGCAGAATCAAATCAACTATCATCGTAGGTTATCCTATAGGTTCTACTTGGCACAAACACTAATTAAAACATAAAACCACATCCAAACAGAGGCTAGATGGATTATTTATTCCTAAACAGAAGCAAAAACAAAAAATATATTGGGTTGCCTCCCAACAAGCGCTATCGTTTAACGCCCCTAGCTAGGCATTGATATTTCAATGATGCTCACAAGAAAGACAATAATTGAAGCACAAAGAGAGCATCATAAAACACGTGATAAACACATCTAAGTCTAACATACTTCCTATGCATAGGCATTTTATAGGCAAACAAATTATCAAGGCAAGCAAAAACTAGCATATGCAAGGTGGCGGAAAGAAACAATAGCAATCTCAACATAACGAGAGGTAATTTATTATCATGAAAATTTCCACGACCATATTTTCCTCTCTCATAATAATTACATGTGGGATCATAAGCAAATTCAACAAAATAGCTATCACATAAAATATTTTCAACACGACCCACATGCATGCAAAGTTGACACTCTTCCGAAATAGTGGGATTAACGTTAACTAAAGTCATGACCTCTCCAAACCCACTTTTATCAAAAATTTCATAAGATTGAATATTCTCCAAATATGTGGGATCTAGAGTTGACACTCTTTCAAACCCACTTTCAATATTATTGCAAACAATATTATCAATCTCATATTCATCATGGGGATTAAATAAATTTTCAAGATCATGAGAAGAATCACCCCAATCATGATCATTGCAACAAGTAGTGGACATAGCAAAACTAGCATCCCCAAGCTTAGGGTTTTGCATATTATTAGCACAATTGACATCAAGAGAATTTATAGTAAAATCATTTAAATCATGCTTTTTGTTGAGGGAGCTATCAATCATGGGTGCAACAGCAACGATCTCATTTTTAACATAAGGAACTATAGCAAATTCGTCTTTATAAATATTGGCTTCATGGCCACAAGAATAGCAAGCATCATGTTCATCAAGGGATATTTCAATCAAATCATCGGAATCATCATTATCTATAGATTCATGCATATCATTATTTTCTTCCAAAGCAACGGTCATTCTTTCAATAAATTCTTGGACATAGACATTATGAGCAAGGTTTTCATTGCAATATTTAAGCATGACGGAATTTTCAGATTTGTTGAGAGTAAAATCATACTTTTCAATCAAAGAAGCAACTTCATGAGCACCCTTAAAAACGACAAATTCTTCAATTTGTTCGATATCATAGTAACTATAAACACCCTTTGCATAAGAAGATAAGATTTCATTATCATTGAACTCACATAGGTAGGGAAGGTGTTTTTTAGGGTTCTTAGAGCAACAAGTAAAATCACACATTTCACAAAGATTCCAAGCATAGCATAGCAAACTATTTATATGATACCGTAAGAGTCTCCCTTTTTCAGATAAACGATGACGCACAAAATGAGCATGCTCATCTAAAGATTTCCCATCAATTAGGCTAGTTGGGGTTTCAGCACGAGCGCATAAGGATCGAAGGTGATCCAAGTAGAACACTTTAAGTGGATCCATATCAATAGATTTTTAGCAATCAAAGATGCAAACATATAGAAGGCACAAGGAAACACAAACAAAGATACATACGGGAAGAAGGCGAACGAAAAATAGAGGAGGAGATTGGGAAAGAGAGGGCGAATAAAATGGCAAGGGTGAAGTGGGGGAGAGGAAAACGAGAGGCAAATAATGTAATGCGAGAGATAGGGATTGTGATGGGTACTTGGTATGGTTGACTTGCTTGCGTGAGCCTCCCCGGCAACGGTGCCAGAAATTCTTCTTGCTAACTCTTGAGCACTGCGTTGGATTTTCCCGAGGAGGAGAGGATGATGCAGCAAAGTAGCGTAAGTATTTCCCTCAGTTTTTGAGAACCAAGGTATCAATCTAGTAGGAGACCACGCACAAGTCCCTCGTACCTACACAAAACGATAGCTACTCGCAACCAACGCGATTAGGGGTTGTCAATCCCTTCACGGTCACTTACGAGGGTGAGATCTGATAGAGATGATAAATAATATTTTTGGTATTTTTGATATAGAGATGAAAAGTGAAAAGTAAAAAGCAAAGTAAAAACAAAGCAAATAATAAAGTGATGGAGATTGACATAATGAGAATAGACCCGGGGGCCATAGGTTTCACTAGTGGCTTTTCTCAAGAGCATAGATATTCTACGGTGGGTGAACAAATTATTGTTGAGCAATTGACAGAATTGAGCATAATTATGAGTATATCTAGGTATGATCATGTATATAGGCATCACGTCCGAGACAAGTAGATCGAAACGATTCTGCATCTACTACTATTACTCCACTCATCGACCGCTATCCATCATGCATCTAGAGTATTAAGTTAAAAACAGAGTAACGCCTTAAGCAAGATGACATGATGTAGAGGGATAAATTCATGCAATATGATAAAAAAAACCATCTTGTTATCCTCAATGGCAACAATACAATACGTGCTTTGCAACCCTTTCTGTCACTGGGTAAGGACGCCACAAGATCGAACCCAAAGCTAAGCACTTCTCCCATTGCAAGAACTACCAATCTAGTTGGCCAAACCAAACGGATAATCCAAAGAGACTTGCAAAGATAACTCAATCATACATAAAAGAATCCAGAGAAGATTCAAATATTATTCATAGGTAAGCTGGATCATAAACCCACAATTCATCGATCTCAACAAACACACCGCAAAAAGAAGATTACATCGAATAGATCTCCACAAGAGAGGGGGAGAACATTGTATTGAGATCCAAAAAGAGAGAAGAAGCCATCTAGCTACTAGCTATGGACCCGAAGGTCTGAAGTAAACTACTCACACTTCATCGGAGAGGATATGGTGTTGATGTAGAAGCCCTCCGTGGTAGATGCCCCCTCCGGCGGAGCTCCGGAATAGGCCCCAAGATGGGATCTCGTGGATACAGAAAGTTGCGGTGGTGTAATTAGGCTTTTGGCTCTGTATTTGATCTGTCGGGGGTACGTAGGTATATATAGGAGGAAGGAGTACGTCGGTGGAGCAATAGGGGGCCCAAGAGGTAGGGGGCGCGCCCTAGGGGGGGCGCCCCCCACCCTCGTGACCGCCTCTGTTACTTCTTGGAGTAGGGTCCAAGTCTCCTGGATCACGTTCGGTGAGAAAATCACGTTCCCGAAGGTTTCATTCTGTTTGGACTCCGTTTGATATTCCGTTTCTTCGAAACACTGAAATAGGCAAAAAAACAGCAATTCTGGGTTGGGCCTCCGGTTAATAGGTTAGTCCCAAAAATAATATAAAAGTGGAAAATAAAGCCCAATATAGTCCAAAATAGTAGATACAGTAGCATGGAGCAATCAAAAATTATAGATACGTTGGAGACGTATCAATATTTTAAAAATTATAAAAAAGATAGTCTATGCAGCCTGCATACAGAAATCCCTCTTAGTTCACGAGAGGAGCATGATGTTGGGGCCCAATCGAAAACACAGACAAGTTACAAATTTAGACAGCACGTTGTGTATAAGCAAGCAGTTGGCCATTCTGTATCTCAATTAAAGTCTTAGGGAGCATAATGAACAACAGAGGGTTTCATACAAACATACTACAGCAGGAAAAACTATGCAATCATTAGCGTAGTATAAACTAGATTGTGAGCCTCATGCAATAATAGTTGGTTAATAGACTTCAAAGCTTCAGGCACACTTCGGCAGAGTAATTAAATGGTAAGGCCTTTAATTATGTCAAATGATAGTTATACAAGTACCGAACATTAGGCATGATTATTTGGGCATCTCATTAACTGAGGACAAATAAAGCAATTGAAAAGAGCAAATTAAATATGCCTGAAACAAACAAGGAATTGAACTATTGAGTTGCGTACAGTGACTTACCTTAGCAGGTTGAAGAGGCTCAGTGCAGCTCCTACTTCTTTTGCAAGGCTCCTTCCTAACATCTTGTACTTGGAAATCCTCAATCTTATCTTCATTGCACCCTCTCTGCAAGGTGACACAAACTAGTTACTCGTCTCCTTGGAATATAAATATGCATACTTTCCAGTCTATGAACACAAAAGGATGAGATTATAGCAAAACAACACCACATAATGAAACATGCCGCATCTCTTGCACTTGCACACAATGAAATGAGCATTTACTATGTCTGCACTATGTAAAAACTAGGCATACCTTCGAACTGGATCTCCAGGTACTCTTGGAGAGCCTACTGTAGCAACATGACTTTTATGAAACTATTTTGTTTGACAAGAAGCCCATTGTATGTGACATGAGATGGATTGACTGGGAATACATCAAGGAGAATGAAGAGCACTTCCCAGGAGTATATGATAGCTTCAAGGCTTGTGGAGTTGATGACTTTGTTGCCCAGAAGCTCACCAAGTGGAATGATGAGCTCATCATGCATTTTTACTCGACAACTCACTTCTACCCAGATGGGAAGATTGTCTGGATGTCTGAAGGTACAAGGTACCAATCCACAGTTGAAGAATGGGCTGAGTTGATCAATGCTCCAAAAGAATCTGAAGATGACTTGGATGTCTATGCTAAGAAGAAGAAAGACCACAACACTATGGCTCACATGTACAGAGAGATCATAGATAAAGCCTTGGAAACACACAAGCTAGGATTTGTACACTACTTGTTGTCTGGTCTGCCTACAATCAATTGGATTCTAAGGCACACATTGCTGCCAAAGTCAGGAGATCACAAGATGATCAGAGGTCATGCTATTAACTTGTTGCACTTGTTTGATATACCTCAAAAAATCAAAGTCATGAGTCTAATTGTGGAAACAATCAAAAGTACTGCTATTGATCAGAAGAGGAGTTGTGGGTATGCTCCACACATTCAGGAGCTCATCAACTCAAAGATGGGCACATGCACATATCTTTTGGATAAGGAGCATCTACCCCTATACCCTGAATTTGAAGACAACACTGTTGAGATGAATGAGGAGGGAACCATCATCTGTGCAAGCTCATGAAAAGAGGGAGAAAGCAAGGGCTGAGAAAGCTACTAAGATGCCAACTGCCGAAGAGGCATCTCAAGTGTTCCTGAAGAGCAAGCAAGTCAGCTTGGCTACTTGATTGCCTCCACCTTGAGGATTGAGAAGGGCTTGGCCACCCTGACTCAAAACCAGGAGAGCTTGGAGAGAATCATAGAGCAGAAATTCTATGATCTTGATGTCAAGGTCACTGAGATCCAGTCAGTTGTTGAGCAACTTCAGGAGGAAGGGGAGGAGAAGAAGGGCAAGTCTACTACAGATGCATTTGCTAGAGTGCCCAGAGGACAGAGATCTGCTGCAGTGGCTATTCCAGACACCAGAGCTACATCATCTGCACTAGCTACAACTTCAGAGCCACTAGCTCCAGCAGCCACTCCACCAGCTCCAGCTACATCAAATGATGCTTTCGTCCTTGGAGTCATCTCTACACCACCTCATGAAGACCAAACCTTAGCACTATGCATTTTTTTGTGAACTTTTTGGTAACCTGTTGCCAAAGGGGGAGAAAAATGTATAGATCATAGGCTTCAAGAGAGAGTGTTGCTTTTGTTCTCTCTTGTTTTTGGTGGTTGAACTTTGTTATTTGTGTGTTTTCTTGATACATTATGCCTTTTGTGAGATACTTGCTTGATCATGTGTTTGATCATATGCCATGCTACTTTATGCTTGTTAGATGATATTATCTCTTATATCCTCATATGATCATTCACTTTGCTTGGTGATGAGTGCATGTGTTTAATTATTATCATTTTGAGCACTCCACCAAGATGTATGTGGCATGGAAGAGTGACCCATGATCCTAACTCATTGTGCATTTGTAGTCCAAAGAAAATTTTAAATAATGCACAAATTTAGGGGGAGCCCCCTAGCGCGCCGGGTTCGGCTTGGGTCCGCCGGCACTAACTTCGGCCCAAACCAGCAAAAAACGGGCTCTTGGAGGCGCGACTGGTGAAAGTGCAACTATCCCTGGGTGGTTTTGGTAATTCCTAACAACATATAGCTCATTGAGCTAATGCTATTTCAAGATAAATATTTCAGGAAAGCTCAATGATTGGCATGGCATGGATGAGAAAAGTGGATCCCTCAAAATGCTAAGGACACAAGGATTGGCTCAAGCTCAAAGCACAAGACTCTACATTTTATATTTTAGTGATCCAAGATCACATCGAGTCTATAGGAAAAGCCATTACTATCAAGGAGGGATGAGGTGTTGCTTAATGAGGTTCTTGCTCAAAATGCTTAGTGATATGCTCCAAAGCCCTCAACTACTTTCTCACATCCACATATGACCCAAACCAAAAGTCCAACTCGGCCCCACCGATTCTTTCTATCCGGCGCCACCGAGTTCAGATGTCATAGCCACTGCCACAAACCCTAATCAAATCGTTCTCACCGATAGGGATCTCGGTCTCACCGAGATGGGATTGTAATCTCTCTGTTTCCCTTTGTAACGTTTCGGTCCAACCGAGATGAGCGATCGGTCCCACCGAGATCGCAATGCAAACTCTCTGTTTCCCTTTTGTAACGTCTCGGTCCAACCGAGATGAGCAAATCGGTTCCACCGAGTTTGCTTGACCAACTCTCTGGTTAGCTTATTGCCAAAATCAGTCCCACCGAGTTTGTGTAATCGGTCTCACCGAGATTACGTTATGCTCTAATCCTAATCATATCGGTCCCACCGAGTTGACATGTCGGTCCCACCGAAAATCCTAACGGTCACATTATTTGCTAAATCGGTCCGACCGAGTTTCACGATTTAGTCCCACCGAGATTGGTAAGTTGTGTGTGACAGTTAGATTTTGTGTGGAGGCTATATATACCCCTCCACCCACTCTTCATTTGTGGAGAGAGCCATCAGAACATGTCTACACTTCCAGCATACATTTTCTGAGAGAGAACCACCTACACTTGTGTTGAGGTCAAGATATTCCATTCCTACCATATGAATCTTGATCTCTAGCCTTCCCCAAGTTGCTTTCCACTCAAATCTTCTTCCCACCAAATCCAAATCCTGTGAGAGAGAGTTGAGTATTGGGTAGACTATCATTTGAAGCACAAGAGCAAGGAGTTCATCATCAACACACCATTTGTTACTTCTTGGAGAGTGGTGTCTCCTAGATTGGCTAGGTGCCACTTGGGAGCCTCCGATAAGATTGTGGAGTTGAACCAAGGAGTTTGTAAGGGCAAGGAGATCGCCTACTTCATGAAGATCTACCCTAGTGAGGCAAGATCTTCGTGGGTGACGACCATGGTGGGATAGACAAGGTTGCTTCTTCGTGGACCCTTCGTGGATGGAGCCCTCCATGGACTCGCGCAGCCGTTACCCTTCGTGGGTTGAAGTCTCCATCAACATGGATGTACGATAGCACCACCTATCGGAACCACGACAAAAACATTCGTGTCTCCAATTGCGTTTGCCTTCTCAAACTCCTCCCCTTTACCTTCATATGCAATTGTTTTACATTCCGCTGCTATACTCTTAGAATTGCATGTGTAGGTTGATTGCTTGACTTGTGCTAAGTTGCTAAAATCTGCCAAGAACTAAAATTGGGAAAAGGCAAGTTTTTATTTGGTCAAGTAGTCTAATCACCCCCCTCTAGACATACTTTCGATCCTACAACTTGGCCGTTTTTTCGGCGCCAGCGCAAAAAAATTGCCTTTGGACGCCGTGTTGGGGGCGCGGCTGGAGATGCTCTAATAAAGGGGACTTGATACGTTCTCCTCACCTACTTTCCCTCCCTCTATGTTGGTTTTTCCACTCCACGCACCCCCATCTTGGTTTGCTGGACTAAATATATATTGAAATCGGTAATTTTCTTTCCTTGTCCTACTGGATGCTCATGTCCTTCAGACCTTCATTAACTTAATCAAATCTTACCGCAAGCACTATGAGGAGTTGCCTCGGGAGCAAGTAAATGGACCAAGGAGGTTCTGGGAGAGCTGGATGGGAAGATTAAGAAGGCTAGGGCAGACTTGGAGCGATGCATGAAGGAGAGGGTCTCGGAGGCAAAGATAAGAGAGGAAGCTAGACTTCGATGCTTGCTGGAGGAGTTGAAAGATAAGAAACACACCCAACTAAAACAGAGAGCGCATATGTGGTGGCTGCGAGGAGGGAATAAAAATATCAATTATTTGCAGTCGGTAGATAATGGAAGGAAGAAGGCTAATAGGCTGAAGGAGATCAGGAGGGAGGATGGTACGGTGGTGGAAGAAGGGGAGGCTTTAACTAATTATGTGTGTTCATTTTTTCAGGGCCTCTTTACGACATCTAATCCGCATCGCATCCAAGAACTGATCGATAAGGTTCAACCACAGGTGAACAGCGAAATGCGTGCAACTCTTGAAGCCGAATACACTCGAGAGGAAGTGAAAGCAACACTGGATCACATTGGTGATCTGAAGGCCCCAGGACCGGATGGTATGCCTTCTATCGTTTTTAAGCGACATTGGCATTTTATGGGCGATCAGATTGTTAAAGAGGTCCTATCAGTGCTAAATGGAGGAGACATGCCAGAGGGGTGGAATGACACTATGGTTGTACTAATCCCCAAGGTAAAGAACCCAAAGAGAATCAAGGATCCGAGGCCGATTAGTTTGTGCAATGTAGTCTACAAGCTGGTTTCCAAAGTCATAGCAAATAGGCTAAAGTTAGTGCTACCGAATGTCATCTCGGATAATCAAAGTGCTTTTGTACCTGGAAGACTAATCACGGACAACGTTCTCATTGCATATGAGATCTCACACTACCTCATGAACAAGAGGAGTGGCAAAAGTGGTGTGGCATCAGTCAAAGCAGACATGAGCAAAGCCTATGATCGTGTCGAGTGGGGCTTCTTGGAAGCCATGTTGTGTAAGTTGGGCTTTACCAGAACATGGACTGATCTAGTCATGAAGTGCATGAGGACAGTGAGATACCAAATCAAGGTCAATGGCAAAGTCACGAACACATTCAGCCCTTCTCGCGGCCTGAGACAAGGGGATCCCATATCTCCCTATTTGTTTGTCATTTGTGCAGAGGGGTTGTCTGCGCTCCTTAATGATGCCGAGGAGAAAGGTACAATGCATGGAGTCAAGATATGTCAACAGGCACCGTGCGTATCACATCTCTTGTTCGCTGATGACTCCATGCTGTTGATGAAAGCAAACCAGGAAGAGGCAGCGGCATTGCACGACGTGCTCCAGTTATATGAGGATTGTTCTGGCCAATGCATAAATGTTGAGAAGTCTGTTGTCATGTTCAGCCCCAATACAAGTAATACATCAAAACAATCGGTCAAAAATGTACTGGGTATACATAGAGTGAGAACTGGAACGAAAAGTACCTAGGCCTACCTGTACACGCGGGGCATTCAAGGAAGCGAGCCTTCAGTTATATCAAACGTAATCTGTGTGGTCGGATGAATGGATGGCAGGAAAGGCTCCTAGCGAAAGAGAGCAAGGAGGTTTTGGTGAAGGCCGTGGGACAAGCAATCCCTACCTTTGCTATGTCTTGTTTCGATCTAACAAAAACCTTCTGTGCTGAACTAAACTCTCTCCTGGGAACGTTCTGGTGGAGCCAGCAGGATAAGAAGAATGCGCTGCATTGGATTAGCTGGGATAAATTAACACTGCCCAAGGCCATGGGAGGACTAGGGTTTCTGGACATGCATATGTTCAATATCGCCATGCTGTCCCGTCAAGGATGGAGAATCCTACAAAACCAGCCTAGTCTATGCGCTAGGGTGCTGAAAGCACGATATTTCCCGAACAACAGCGTTCTTGAGGCCCAAGCACATGATGGTATCTCGTACTCGTGGCGGAGCATCCTACATGGTCTGCAACTGATCAAGGAAGGATATATATGGAGAATTGGGAATGGATCGCAGCTGCATATCTGGAATGACCCTGGATACCAAGGTCCTGGTCAAGGCGTGTTATCACCCCGAGAGGTGCCAACTTGTTAACTTATGTTTCTGAACTTATCTGCCCTATATCGGAAACTGGGATGAACAGCTTGTGAAGGACATTTTTTGTGCTGAAGATGCCCAACGGATACTACAGATTCCGCTACGGGATGGTGTGGACGATTTCATAGCTTGGCATTATGATAGCAAAGGAAATCACTCTATGAAAAGTGCATATAAACTGCAGGTTGAGTTGAGCAAGCATGTGGGGAACGGATCGCCAGGATCGAGCACTAGCGGAGACGGACAGCTTGAGCGCACGGCTGATCAGACTTGGAAACGAATCTGGAAATTACCATGCCCGGCCAAGCTGCAGATGTTTGTATGGCGTTTGAAACATGAAGCTCTCGCACTCTGTCTGAATCTGGAGAGGAGAGGAGTTAAGCTTGAGAAGACCTGCTGTTTCTTATGCGGTCATGGAAAGGAGGATGGAGGACACCTCTTCATCAAATGCAAATGGGCCAAAGAAATATGTCATGGTCTAGACCTGGAAACAGAACGCATGCGATTGGAGAACATCACATTTTTACATGGGATGCTTGACCATCTCTGGGAGTTGAATGAGAAGCAAAGGGTCCTGATCATTATCTTCTGGTGGCAATGGTGGAACCAGCGCAACAAAGTTCGCGATGGCCAGAGCTCCGGAGCTTATATGGCGAATCAGAAGCACTGATTTGGAGTACGAACAAGTGTTTGCGTCGCTTGGCAAAATGGGAACCGCCTGAAGCTGATACTCTCAAGTTCAACCTAGACGGGGCTTTCACTACTGGGTAGTCCATGATTGGATGGGGTGTTGTGGCTCGAGGCTCTGATGGCCAAGTGGTGGTCGCTCGCGCCGGGCGCCAAGACCAAGCACTAGACGCTTTTGGGGCTGAAGTCAAAGCGTTGGCAGCGGCCATATCGACTGCGACGGAGCTGGTGCCACATGAGTCATCTTTGAAACTGATTCGCGGCTGCTTGTTGATGCCATGAATGTCAGAATAGCTGACTCCTCGCAGTATGCTGCGATCATCGAGGATCTGAAGTTCCAGCTTAAAATGTGGTTCGCCAAATGTAATGTGACCCACTGTAGGCGCTCGGCGAATTCGGTAGCTCATGAACTAGCTTAGATCGGTCGCATGTGTTTACCTAGCGTTTGTATGGAGTGGAACTCTTTTGTACCGCCCGCTGTGGCTGTCTGCGTCTCCGGGTATATGCCCGAGCGCCGTTATTCTATAAAGCTCTGCTTTGCGTTCAAAAAAAAATCTTACCAAAACCATGTCATGCATTAACTTAATAAAATTAAATAAAATAAAAATTTACGAAAAACTCAATGAAATCAAAACTGTCCTTACCTTTCTCTACACATACTCAAATCAAATTAAATCTCACTAAAATCAAGAATATGGTGTGTGTAAGGTATATGTTGGATACGATTGGTGTTGAACCATCGCAATATGTATGCCCTGTTGCAACGCACCTGCAATTAGCTAGTCACAATAATATAGGAGATCGAGACACATTAGCAGACTATATGGTCTTTTCTTGTTAATATCTCCGGTAGCACTTTTTGGTGGCAAAGCCCATTGGTGGCCACCATGTAGCATGGAATAAGAGTTTTAACTCTCACACCTCTATGTTGAGGTGGAGGTGGCGCAACACTTTTTTGGGTTGACTCCTATGAAAGCCTCATACTATTTTAGCAATTTCTCCATACTCAGAATGAATTTCGATGTGTGGCTGGTACCCTGGCAAAGTGCATGATTTAAGTATTCCAAGAAGTCCAAAATCCTCCAATTTAGATTTCATATGACAAAGTAGTGAAGCCAGGCTTGTCTCGATAGTCCGAATCAGAGTCGATAATGCGCAGGGGTTGATCGGTAGCTTATTTTGCACTAATCGGATGCCATAGAACTTTTTGTGCACGACTTAATCATGGCCATTTGCTTGACCATCAGTTCTTGATCACATACAGAGGAAGCTATGGTACTGTTGGTTGTATCCATGTTGCGTACGCATGTGGTCCGCTCCTGATAAAAACTCGGCTCTCGCTTGTGCGGTCTGGCTACCTCACACGCTTCTTGTGGTTAGTTTTTTTTTTCACAAGGGTTTTGCTGCTGTGACTGTTTTCTCAGGAAAAGAAACCTACCAAAAATTGGTTTTCTGAAAAAGATTGGTAAAATCATAAAATGATCGTGGATTTAATAAAAAGTTCATGAATATAAATATGCTCTTGAATTTAAAAAACAAATAGGAGTATATGTGAATATGAAAAATGCTCATGTTTTTATAAATTTTTCACAAGTTTGAAAAAAAGTTCACGGACTTTGAAAAAAATCAAAATTTTGAAAACTTATGTTCATAAATTTGAAAAATATTCACAAAATTTTATAAAAATGTATTTTGAAATGAAAAAGAAAAAAATGAAGAAAACATACAAAAAAAGTTAAATCCCACCAAAAACAATAAAAGAAAAAAAGGAAATCCAAAGGAACCTTCTAGAAGGTTTTCCCAAAACTGGAATAACCCACTTTCAGTCTTTGAAGGGTAGTGTATGTTGCGTACGGATAAGCCTTTATTTGCCATCTTGAGCGCCAAAGAGGGCTTTTCCAGCGGTTTGCATGCTTCCGCGAGCTAGATTTCAGATTATAATCTCTGAGATCGGGTGATCCCCGTTAAGCCATGAAAGGCCAGAAGCATAAGCTCTACCTATAGTGTATCCTATTAGAACCTAATCCTAGTAACGATATTTAGTGAAACTTGTCTACACAACAGTGACAATTCAAGGCATATTATATTGTTATGTGATGTAGATAAGTGTAGCTACTTGTATAAGTGTATGTTTAACCTTAACTGGTCTCCACGTAACCGTAGGTATATCAAACATTACATCAGAACAAAGGAGGTCTATGTCTTTCAGATCAAATGGAGATCTAGTGGAGGGTTGATAGTTTATAATCTCAACCCACTAAATCTTGAAAAATTCCAGAGACTTACTTGGCTTGCACGACGTGTGCAAAGATTTTGGTACCAAGTGGATGGCTACCAAATGTTGAAAATATGAGCAAATTACTACGAGATTTAATCCGAACAAATAGAAGATAAATCATGACAGCAATAGCAGAGATTAAACTAATCATGCGAACTAGCATAGTAGATGAACAGATCACATCTAGGGCACATACTAGAAGCATGAATTCTACCACGATCCCGGATAAGAAGGATAGAATCACATACGGTGCAGCGGGAGCAGCACCGCCAGCGTTGACGTTGTCGCCCATGTCGTCGAGGATGAGGTTGCCGAGGTTGGGGAAGAAGTCGTCGTTGGCGAAGTCGTCGCTGCCAGCAGTCGCGCGAGTGCGCTCCCCAAAAACCTGATTGCCCCTCTCCCACACAGGATCACGAGAGGCGGGGTTCCGGAGGCCTGTTGTCCCTTCTCGCGGTGCACACCGAAAGGAGGGATGGAGAAGACTTGCTTGACGACGCAATGATCTGGAATGGTGGTGCGAAACCATACGATACGACGGCGGCTAGGGTAGACGTCTACCTGACTATATAGTGCGGGTCGGGTAGGTCGTGGGAGTAAACCCCACGTCCGAGTCGTGATCCAAAAGAATCGGAAACGGTTCAGTAATTAACGCGTCCGTTAATTATTAATTAATGACTCATTAATTTTTCCGAGCAACAAAAATATAAACAACGTGCATAGCTCTGTCCCCGGCTCGGCTCATTCCCGCAAGCCGCGGTGCGGCGCGTCGTGGCATGGCATGGCGAGCGAGGAGGAGGAGCGCGCGTCTAGGTCTCCTCTTCTCATGCTCATACAAGTGGTAGAAGAGTTCACCTTATAAAGAGGTGCACCTCACTCTCAACTTATGGAGTGGGACTAAACTTTAGTCTCACTCACACCCCTCACATGTGTGCATGAAATGGGCAAAGAGAATTTCTGAATTTTAGTTGGGCTTTGGGCCAAAAGCCCACTAGCAAATTCCAGCAATCCCCCACAAAGTCTCATTGGCACATCTCACCACTTAGTTCCAAAACATTATTTATATACCGTTGCTTAGTGGAGACTGTGAAGTTGAACTTCCACTTAGGCCCAGTTCTTTTGGCTCAATTCTGAAGAATTACTACCCGGAGAATCACAATCACAAAAGAACTCGTTTCTTCCCCAGGAATCATTCGAGAATTATCAGAATCGCTAGTGTATTTGAGAATGGTGGAAACTTGGCGATTCTGGCAATTCTAGCCAGGCCCTCAAGAGAAAACTGTTCAGTTTGAACTACTACCCCTATTGGGGACTCAAATTACGGACAATATGCCACTGGGCCAGCCCGACCGAGCAAGGCAAATGTACTAGCCTGCACTCCCGTCGTCCACCCGCACTCCCATCTTCCCAACCACCTCGAGCTAGGGTTTGGCGCGCCGCCAGCCAGCTCCCGTCCCTGGCATTGTCAGATCCGCCGGCGGGAGGCCACTATGATGCCGCCCCTTTCCCCCGCCTCCAGCCGGCCACGCCGCCCCGTCCAAGCGGCGCCCTGCAGCAAGACGCACCGGCGGGAGGCCCCTACAACACCGCCCCAGGCCGGCCACCCCTTCTCCTCGACTCCTCCCCGCTCGGCCGCCCCTTTCCGCCACCTCCAGCCGGCCACGCCACCCCGTCCAAGCCGCGCCGCAACAGGACACGCCGTTGTCGCCTCTCTTGATTGCTACTGTATGCCTCTCTTGGTTGCTACTGTATGCCATCTGTTAATTTGTATGTTGCTTTGGATGGTGCAAATATGTGATTGATGGCATGTACTGGATGGTGCAAACATGTGATTAGCAAAAAAAAAATCTAGGGGCGTTACAAACATTTCAACAGATAGCTCATACAACAATGATAGGCTAGAATTAAAGAAAAGAACTGGACAGACAATTCTGTGGGCAGACGATTCTGTGGGCAGTTTCCAGAATCGTAATTCTACGGAATTATAGGGCGAAAAGAACTGGCCCTTAGAGTTTTATGCTACACTAGATCACAACTTGAATAGTGGACTATGCCTTCAACTATAAGTTTTCTGCGAGACTAGTTTCATGCAAATTCTTGACCGGTACTGGGCTGCCGCAAGGCTTCCTCGTGGGTGGAGCGTATACGTCATACTCCAGGGCCTTTCATGAATTTATTAGAGAGCACCCAATTATCACAGACTGCGACGTTAACAGTCAAATTCATATAGGTGTGTTCCTCAGGAGATACTCTGCAGGGCAACATCTCTGCTTATCCGAATAAGCCACTTGGAACACATTAAGATAAGTATCAACCTACCATGCAGATTAGGAGAGCATTGCTTCTTCACGAAGTGGGATAATTAATATAGGGATACTCTCCTCCCAGCTGACCAACAGCTTGTCTCCCACTTCTACTTCACGGGATCTCCGATCACATAGAGTGGGTTACCACTATGGACAACTCATGCGGTGGGTCTCAGACCCATCTCCATCGATGCATTATCTATCACATTACGTGATAAACCTTTTGTGAAGGGATCTGCCAAGTTTTTCAACGTTTGGATATAATCCAACGTAATAACTCCGGAGTTCCTCAATTTTCTAACAATTTTTAATCTCCTCTTCACATGCCTTGAGGACTTCATATTATCCTTAGAACTGTTTATCTTGACGATCACAGTTTGATTATCACGGTTCATCAGGATAGGAGGTATTGGTTTTTCAACCATAGGTAAGTCCATCAAAAGCTCATGAAGACACTCTACTTCAACAGTGGCAGTGTCTAATGTTGTGAGTTCTGCTTCCATAGTTGACCTCGTTAAGATGGTTTGCTTGCAAGACTTCCAAAAAACAGCGCCACCACCAAGTGTAAAAACATAACCACCTGTGGCCTTAATCTCATAAGCATCAGATATCCAGTTTGAGTCATTATAACCCTCCGGTACCCTTGGATACCCGGCATAGTGAATCCCATAGCTCGCAGTGCCTTTCAAGTAGCGCATAACTCTCTCAAGCGCACGCCAATGATCATCTCCCAGTTTTGACACAAACCGTCTCAGTTTGCTCACAGCAAACGAGATGTCAGGCCTCGTGGCACTCGCCAGATACATAAGAGAGCCAATAATCTGAGAGTATCTCAGTTGATCTCTAGCAATCCGTTGATTCTTTCGAAGCACACTAGCATCATATGGAGTTGGAGAAGGTTGGCAGTCGCTATACCCAAAATGACTCAAGACATTTTCCACATAGTGAGACTGAAGCAGTGTAATCCCACCATTCTCATCTCTCAACAGCTTGATGTTTAAGATAACATCAGCTACTCCTAGATCCTTCATCTCAAAACAGCGAGATAAGAAATCCTTAACCTCCTTAATTAAATCTAGTTTGGTTCCAAAGATCAGTATGTCATCGACATACAGACAAAGAATAACTCCTTCGCCCCCACAATGGCGATAGTACACACACTTGTCACCATCGTTTACTACAAAGCCGATAGCAGCTAATATTCTTTCGAACTTCTCATGCCACTCCTTAGGAGCTTGTTTAAGGCCATATAAAGACTTAAATAACTTACGCACCTTTCCTTCCTGACTAGGTACTACAATACCATCGGGCTAATCCATATAAATTTCCTCTTTCAACTCTCCATTGAGGAAAGCCGTCTTAACGTTCATTTGATGAACGAGAAGACCGTGTGAGGCAGCCAGTGATGGTAGCACCCGAATAGTGGTCAGTCTAGCCACATGTTAGTAAGTATCAAAATAATCTTCACCTTCTTTCTGGGTATAACCCTTAGCCACAAGTCGCGCCTTGTACTTTTCAATCGTACCATCAGGTCTAAGATTTTTCTTGAACACCCACTTACATCCTACAGGTTTTCACCCATAAGGATGGTCAGTGATCTCCCAGGTTCCGTTAGCTAAGATGGAATCCATCTCGCTACGAACAACTTCCTTCCAGTAGTCAGCATTAGGAGATGCATGGGCTTCAAAAATAGTCCTGGGTGTGTCATCCACGAGGTACACAATGAAATCATCACCAAAGGACTTTGCAGTCCTCTGTCTCTTACTCCTTACAGGAGTTTCATTGTCACCCTCAACAGGATTCTCAACTTGTTCCATTGCAATGGTGGGTTCAGGAATTACAACGAATTCCTCACTAGATGGAGTAGGTATCTCCTGATTTGATGAACTTGACATATCCTTCATAGGAAATATGTCCTCAAAGAAAGTTGCATCATTCGACTCCATAATCGTACCAACATGCATGTCGGATACCTCAGATTTTATTATCAAAAATCTATAACCAATGCTATGAAAAGCATAGCCCAGAAGAACACAATCCACGATTTTTGGTCCAAGCTTGCGCTTCTTGGGAATTGGTATATTGACTTTCGCCAAACAATCCCAAGTATGTAGGTAAGAGAGTTTCAACCTTTTCCTTTCCCATTCCTCAAATGGAGTCATGGTCTTATGCTTTGTGGGAACTCGGTTTAGGACATGACATGCAGTCATTAGCGCCTCCCCCCACCATTCCTTGGAGAGACCCGATGTGTCTAACATCGTGTTAACCATATCAGTTAGAGTTCGGTTCTTTCTTTCGGCTACCCCATTTGACTGAGGTGAGTAGGGAGGCGTCCTCTCATAGATTATACCATGTTCCACACAAAACAAATCAAATTCATTGGAAACATACTCTCCACCACGATCAGACCTAAGCTGTTTAATTTTCCGATCAAGTTGGTTCTCTGCTTCAACTTTATAGTTTTTGAAGAAAGTTAAAGCCTCATCTCTTGATTTTAGAAGATACACATAACAATATCTAGTGGAGTCATCAATCAACGTCATGAAGTATCTCTTTCCACATTTTGTCAACACACCATTCATCTCACAAAGATCAGAATGTATAAGCTCTAGTGGCGCCAAGTCTCTTGCCTCTGCAGTCTTATGGGACTTGCGAGGTTGCTTAACTTGCACACATACTTGGCACTTGGAGCCTTTGACAGTAGAGATTTTTGGAATTAAATTCATATTGGCTAGCCGCGTCATGCAACCAAAATTAATGTGACAAAGTCGTGAATGCCAAATATCAGTCTCAATATTGTGGCAAACATTATTAATAACTTTAGTGCAAATATCTGACAAAGACACGCGGAACAAGCCTCCGCCCTCATAGACTTTTCCAACAAATTGTCCATACTTAGAAATTACAACTTTATTGGACTCGAAAACCAACTTAAAACCATCTCGACATAAAGAGGAACCGCTAACGAGATTTTTATTGATGGACGACACATGATGAACGTTCTTCAAACGCACGGTCTTCCTTGAAGTAAACTTCAGATCGATTGTACCAACACCTCGAACGATGGCATGTGACCCGTTCTCCATCAGCACGGGAGAAGTCCCTGTGACCTAGTAAGAAGAAAACATGGAGGCGTCAGCACAAACATGTACATTGGCACCGGTGTCAATTAACCAATCAGGAGATTGAAATACCGAAAGGATGGTAAGAAGAATACCATACCCGAATTCCTTCATATCAGTATCACCGATGACAACATTAGCGGACTTCCAGCTCTTCTCATGTTCGCACTCCTCAAAGCGGTTAGGACACTTCAGAGCCCAGTGATTAGGATCACCGCAGACATGGCAAAGTCCCTCTCCCTTCTTATGAGAATTCTTCTTGAAGTTGGTAGAATGTGACGGCTTGTTCTTTGTATCAAACTTGCCTTTGCCCTGAGTTTTGTTCTTGTTGTTTTTGAACTTGTTGGGCTGGAAGTTCTTCTTCTGTACCATGTGGGCACTAGAAGCTCCCTCAGCAACTCGAGCACATATGTCCTTTGCTCTCACCTTCTCTCCAACATTAAGAGTACCAATGAGATCCAAAACGGAAAACTCATGTCTCTTGTGTTTCAGGGAAGTAGTAAAATTGTTCCACGAAGGCGGAAGCTTGGCAATGATGCCTCCGGCAATAAATTTGTCTGGTAACACACACTTAAAGTACTCAAGTTCCTTGGCGAGTGACTGTATCTCATGAGCCTACTGTACAACAGAACGCTCATCAGTCATCTTGTAGTCATAGAATTGCTCCATGACAACAACTCGCTGCCGGCGTCTGAGGCACCAAACTTGGCCTCGAGCGCAGCCCACATGTCCTTGCCGTTGTGAAACGACATATACGAATCCACAATGGAATCATCAAGAACACTCAGAAGGGCGCCTTTAAAGAGAGTATCGATCTTCTCAAAAGCTTCCAGCTGTGCTAGATTAAGATCGCCCTCGGGCTTGCCTTTAGTGGCGTAATAGCAGCACATGGTCTGAAACCAGTAGACTGCTCTTGTGCGCCATCTCTTATATTGCACCCCCTTAAAGGCAGGTGGCTTCAGATGCACAGCAAAACCACTCGGAGTATATTGCCTATAATCAGGTTTTTGGATTGTTGGAAATATGAGCAAATTACTACGAGATTTAATCCGAATAAACAAAAGATAAATCATAACAACAATAACAGAGATTAAACTAATCATGCGAACTAGCATAGTAGATGAACATATCACATCTAGGGCACATACTAGAAGCATGAATTCTACCACGATCTCGAATAAGAAGGATAGAATCACATACGGTGCAGCGGGAGCAGCATCGCCGACGTTGATGTTGTCGCCCATGTCGTCGAGGATGAGGTTGCCAAGGTCGTGGAAGAAGTCGTCGTTGGCGAAGTCGTCGCTTCCAGCAGTCACGCGAGTGCGCTCCCCAAAAACCTGATCGCCCCTCTCCCGTACAGGATCAACAGAGGCAGGGTTCCGGAGGCCCACTCCCTTCTCGCGGTGCACGCCGAAAGGAGGGATGGAGAAGATTTGGTTGGCGGCGCAATAATCTGGAATGGTGATGCGAAACCATACGATATGGCGGCGGCTAGGATAGACGTCTGCCTGACTATATAGTGCGGGCCAGGTAGGTCGTGGGAGTAAACCCCATATTCGGGTCACGATCCAAAAGAATCGAAAACGGTTCAGTAATTGACGCATCAGTTAATTATTAATTAATGACTCATTAATTTTTTCTGAGCAGCAAAAATATAGATAACATGCATAGCTCTGTCCTCGGCTTGGCTCATTCCCGCAACCCGCGTCGCGTCGAGTCGCGTCGTGACGAGGCGAGCGAGGAGGAGGAGCGCGCATGTAGGTCTCCTCTTCTCATGCTCATACAAGTGGTAAAAGAGCTCACCTTACAAAAAGGTGCAACTCTCTCTCATACTTATGGGGTGGGACTAAACTTTAGACTCACTTACACCACTCACATGTGTGCATGAATAGGCCAAAAGAAATTTAGTTGGGCTTTGGGCCAAAAGCCCACTAGCAAATTCCAACACCAAAGGAGTGAAACCAATTGTTCTAATTCTTCTTATAACATGAGAAAAAGAGCAACAACGTACCCTCGGAAGCATCTACAACTGGATATGTTAAATATGGCTCCTCAAATGCCCGCGGACATGTTCAGATGTGTCCGCAGGCGGTAACCGAGCATGCCTCAAATTTCAGTAGTTTCATCCGGACATTTCATACTAGATTCTTAAATCCATACAAGGACATGCAAACGAAATAAACCTATGTACTACGTCGATCACCAAGCTACTCATCGTCGGAGATGTCGACGATCTCTGTACCCGGCTCCGGCAGCATGGGCGGCAGCTGAAGCTCCGGCTCCTCCGGCTGCTTCTCTTCGGCCTCCCCCTCCTCCTCTATCTCCGCATCGAGTTCGGCGAAGAGCGCGTCGGACGCCGTCTGCTCCTGCCGGAGAAACGCCCGATTGGCCTTCACATAGGCCTCATCCTGGATGGACTCCGGGATGGCATGCTGCTCCGCCATCTCCTCCGATCGGGCGACGGCGAACTCTGCCTCCTCCTGCTCCACGTTGAAGCCCGACAGCTCCTGCTCCGGCTGCTCCGCCTCCTCCACCTCCATCGGAGTCAAATTCTTTTCCTCCTCTTCCCCCGGTTGCTCCTCCTCCTCCTTTGGCTCCAGCGAGTCCGGAGGCAGCTCGATAGCGATGCGGGCAACGCGCGCGGTTTGTCTTGCCCGGATCTTCTGCTGGATCTCATACCAGCGCTTCGGCGTGAGCATTGCATAGTAGGTGATCTTGCTCCGGATCATGGCGGAATGCCATAGCGGGAGAGGAACGAGGTGGATGGGCTCGGACTGGCGGCGCAAAGAGGGGGAGGTGGACGGGTTAGGGTTGCGGACGCCGGCCAGGTTAAATAGGCGGATTTGGTCTCGGGCGGTGAGTCAGAGCGGCGCCACGCGGCGACGGAGGAGGCGTTTGTCGGGCCGCCAGGTTTTCAGGCGTTTCTGCATGGGACCCCTTCGTCAGTCCTACATGACGGGCACCCCATATCCGCCTCATATTTGGGCTGGATATAAGGGGTGCCAGTCATCCCGGACGTTTGATGCCTGTTTGAGGGAGCCGTCTGGGTCAAAAAATCGTGACCGGTCAGTGACCGGGCAGTCCGCGCGGATGTATGAGACGGGTTTAAGACGCCCGGCTGTAGATGCTCTCAGTCAGCCACCTCGGCTTACTACATGTGTGCATCGTGTTCCATCTCGGCCTTCCGAATTACGCCCCTTGATAACCTACACCGTTTGAAGGGCTTTCAGAGTGCCCGGCATGAATGATTTGCTACAGACTGATCACATCAACGACAGACGATTGATCACTTCAATTACTCCTCCTCTAACATGGTGTCACACTAGCTCCACCAATATGGGCAGCTTACTCATTGAGTCGGACAGCTCAAACGCAGTTGAAGCTCTAAATCTGGAGGAATTCCTAGCCCAGGAATCAGCCATCTTGCTGGAGTGCAAGGAACTGGGTCTGGACTTCTCCCAATACGAAATAATGAAATGCTCCCGTGAAGCTAATACCGTAGTTGATTGCATAGCAAAATTATCTCATTCTAGTAAATCTTCTGAGGTTTGGGAAAATACAACCCCGGACTTTATTTCTCACCTTATTGTAAATAACCTCGCGATTATATGAGAAATAAAGTTTACCTATCAACAAAATAATATATATGGGCGACAACATTCTTGTCACGGACTTTACAACCAACACAATATGCGAAGTTGCTAGACATGTCTAGTTTGTCGTGATTGGCTTATTTTGCAAGCACGCTTGTTATGTTATTTTTCCGCATTAAGTTTATTCTTAAATTGAATGATATTTCGACATACCCTGATTAATTGTATGTAAGGAACTTGAAGGTGATTTATTTTGCTTTCGTACTTTGTTTTAACCTAATCACATCCTCTTTATTTACCGTTATTAAGAGTTGCATCATCTATCAGAAGAGGGATTAGGGAAGGAGGAGCATCCCCCATATTTTGCTTTCATAGTTACGTGACCGTTATGTACACGGTTAACATAAGCATCAAAGGGGTCTCCCTTTATGCAAGTGCTTAGTGACGTAGCAAACAATACATCTCATTCTCTCTGGTAGCACTTGAGTATAAACTTTCTTTTTGAGCTTACTTAAGCAGAAACATGCAGTGGCCGCGCGTTGACGTTGCGCCCACATACCTTAAGCTTCAACCGGACAAGCGATCGAGCAAAGCTCGATGGGGTGGCTAGCATGTCAGGTGTGTGTGCCCATACGTACGTGGATCGTGTTCCTGGCCGCAATTCTGGTCATTTGATGTCTTCTTCTGTTAAGCAAATACAGCACAAAGTTGGAGGCAAATCACCACCATTTCACAGTAGAAAGAAACTCTGCCCTCCACGGAACGAAGCAATGGCCGTTCCATTCATCGAGAGGAGTTGCGTAGGCGCGGTGGGAACCGAAAGAGCGGCTCACGGTCGCACATAGGAGCACGCACAGCCGCCGCCGGCGACCCGGACGGAATCTTATCTGCAGCGTTCGTAGTCGTAGCGGACAAACTATGGTGAGCTCGGTAATTAGGGTGACGACTTTGGGCGCCTGGCCCCGCTGTTCTTAAATGCACACGAAGGTGCCCGTCGCATCGATCGGGCACTGATTGCGTACATGAACGGAGATGAGATACCCCGACGTTGACATCCATCCTTGTGCGCTGTGGGCTGTGGCCGGCATACTATATGCATGTCTCTGTTGGATAGGAACGATGATGATTATGTACATTACTCCATGCGTGCACAGAGCGTCCACCTTGTACTAACTGCATCGGTGAGTACACACTCAGAACGAAGGGATCCCATAGAAAACCAGTTCAGCTGTCGTGGAATTCTGAAATGTTTCATGGATGGATAAGAGAGCGCGTCACCTCCAAGAGATTCCAGCTTCCATGGCCATCCACACGAATCCACGGAGCATCGCAACCGCCTGCAGTGCGTGTGTGACTATGACCTCGCGTTCCCGTCCTCAACCTCGGGCGGAATCACAGGAATCACTCGCGATTCCATCACGGATAGCCGGCGGCTCACGGCAGCCACGCCATCAGTGGAGGTGGAGCAGGCAGCAGAGCCCAGGGGAGAACGATCTCCGCGATAGCGCGACGGGCGCGGCCGGCGGCGCGCATGGCCTCCATGTTCCCGCACGTCCCGCTCGGTCAAAAAAGACGCGCGGGAGCGATCGACGTCATATGTTCGTTATCTAATCAATGCGGCGATGTCCGGTAGCTCGATAGCTGCAGAAAAACTGTGCGCATATATGCCTGTATGTATCATGTTCGTTATATAATCATCTCTCTAATCAATGGGAAAAATGTCCTTAGCTCAGACAGCGGCAGCGAGTTATGTACATATGTGTGATGTAGCCGCTGGGACCTTTCTTCACGCCTCTAGCTGCTCTCTGTAGGGCCCCTCCTGCGGTCTTAGTCTGTCACTGAAGTGTGTGCGATTGATCTGCTCCATGGAATTCCCGTTGGTTAGGATAGTCTGCCAGTGGTTACAAACAGTTAACCGTACCTAACTTGATGACTGAAATGCGGTCCCGATGATGGCCCTCGTAGCGACCAGTGTGGCTCCGACAGCGTGTGCTCCGTGCTCTCCCCCGTGGTACTCCCACGTAGGGCTGGACCAAAAACTCGTAGCGAGCTCAATGAGCGCTCGATAGGTCGACTTGTTAAGCTCGGAGCTCGCTTTTTAATGAACAGAGTCAATCATTGATTTCAGCTTGTTAAGCTTAACGAACGAGCTAACGAGTTTCACGAGTAGCTCGTTAAGCTTGTTAGTAACAATATAAGACATATTTTCATCTTACGTGACAAACTTTTTATAGCACCTCGGCCCATCAATTCAATCTAATCGACATATGAGACAATAAACTAGTGCATTTTTTTTGTAGTCACCATATTTTGTCTTGAAAACCACACCTAAACATTCATTATATATATCATAACACATTATAATTTGTTAACGAGCGCTCGCAAGCGCTCACGAGCTTAACGGGTTTCAAACGAGCCGAGCCGAGCAGGGTTTTCTGCTCGTTAATCTTAACGAGCTTAACGGGCTGAGCCTTAGCGTGTACGAGCTTAACGAGCCGAGCTGCTCGTTAGTCCACCCCTACTCCCACGGTGCTGCCCTGGTGTAAACCCTAGCCACCGTTATCTCATCCACCTTCTCTTCTGTGGTCGCCAAAGGACATTCTTAGACTAAGCCTGCATTGTGGATAGAGGCGGTGGAGCTATCCCCTCCAGCCTCCACTTGAAATAGACTTCCGCCCCGTTTTATAAATAAAGCAATATATCCGAAAAGGTACACGGCCGAACGATACAAGATAATGAGGTAGCCCACTTATAAAGCCGATTCTGATATATCCGGCACATGCGGAACACACATGACTACGCTACCAACAACGAGCACCAAAAGACCTAAACACCTCACGCTACGACGCCCCCAAGAGGGAGAACCGCGCCGAATGTCGCCGCTGCCGAGTCCACACCGGACAATGGTCTTCACCCGAAGCCCTGACATGGAGAGAAGAACCACAACGCCGTCTTCAAGAAGAGTGTGGCACCCACGGATGTCGCCGACGTCAGTGCCAAGGCACAGAGCTTTCGCTCGCAACTCACCCATGCCACAACGAGGTCGCCAGGGGAAACGTGTGGGTGCAAGATCCCCAGATCTGGATGAGGACGCCGCCCCCTCAGAGAGAGAAGGCACATCTGAGCTGCCCGCGGCCACTCCTCCCGTTGCCCACACAATCCTAAAGAAGAGCTACCAACACCGCAATGAAACTCACCGAAGAGCCACCATGTGGACCTCCATCCGTGCCCGCCGCCCCAACATCCCTGTCACGAGATACCGTACGCCGCTCACTTCACAACACAGACACCCACGGTAGGAAGGGCGATGACACTCTATCTACTCCTTGCCCGACATTAGTCCCCGAGTCTGGGTAGGCGTCTCCATAGTAGGAGCCATCCACACCTGTGTCCCCAGCCAATAGTCGGTGGATTGGAGGGGAGGATACTACTCCGAGACTGCAGACGGCCACTGGCGAGCCAGCCCCGAGCGCTTGCTCAAGAGAGCTCACACAACGCCATGTCTGTGGTCAACTGCGCCGATCTGTGCACCAACGCAACGCTAACACGACGACCACCACTCAGCATGAAACCCAGACCGAGCCTACCCCACCTACCCGGAGCAAAGCCTCCGACCTGCCTCGAAACCACAACTGCCCTCCCGAGCACGAGCCCTAGGTTGTCGCCACCCCAGACGCTTGAGCAACCCACGCGCTGCCAGTTCAGACCCATGATAAGAAGGGACACCTAGCACCACCTGCACCCCGTCACCGACCACAAACCACCGCAACCACAACAACAACGGTCGCGCTGGCGACCCAAGCCACCACCTACGACCACCATCGTACCTCCACATCGTCAATAGAGCATCGGGTCACAAACATCGAACGACGTCGCCCTTCCTCGGCATGGACGGAGGGAACAAACAAGACCCAACGCGGTGCATCAAATGACATCCACGCACAGAGACAAGTTCCACGGTGGCCATCCCCACTCGGTCGGACGCTGCCGACCGATGGCACCCCACCCGCTAGATCTGGCAATTCCATATTTGGGCGAGGCCCCCCCAGGACACCAGACGCCTAGGCGAGGCACGACAACATCCGCACGCATGGCACTGTCTAGCAAAGCCAGCGCCACATCCCCTCCCTTCATCCATCGTCAACGAGGGTCGTCCGCTTCCTGCACCCCAGCCCAGAACCACGGCGACGAGGATGCCAGCACGTGTGCCGCCACACCCCCAAAGCCCTCGTGCAGTCCCACCACTCGCCTGAACGTGCGCGATGCTGCCGCAATGCCCCATGCTAGTGCCGCGTCCCCGACATAGATCACAGCCCGTGTTGCCGATCTCCAGCGAGGAGGAAGAAGGTCCTCGCCGCTGCCGTCGCTGCCCGGGCTTTGCCCAGCAGCCTCCCCCCCGGCCGACGGTGAGGGAAGAGGAGGGGAGGGAGGGGGTGGTGGAGCTAGGGTTTTTCCCGATCGTCGCCCACGGGAGCGACGGGGGGCGACCACACTTCTTTTCTCTCAAATAGTCCCCTTCCAGCCTCGCTGCCAGTTCAGACCCAGGATAAGAAGGGGCACCTACCACCACCCGCACCCCGTCACCGACCACAAACCGCCACAACCACAACAACAACGACCATGCTGGCAACCCAAGCCACCACCTACGACAACCGTCAGACCTCCACATCATCAATAGAGCATCAGGTCACAACCATCCAACTGTTGACTTTGTAATCCTATCGCCTGTTAGTGTTTTAGTTTCAGTTTCAGGCTTAGCAAATAAAACGGCAAGTGCATGAGCCTGTTTGTGCCTTGACCGAACTTTCAGTAGCAGATAGGTAGTTTAGGTATCCATGCATGTTTTGTGGGATGGCATGAATCAAACGTGCATGGTGGCATCGAGGGCGTGGTGAGTTGGTCGTGGGATGGCACGGCTGGATAGCTCGGGCACGATCCCCTCCTTTCGTTGTTTCCGTTGCTTTGGTTGCTGTTAATAAGAAGAAAGACAGAAAACGCTGCAAGCAAGTACGCAGCACCAAACTCTCTCAAGTCCCTCTCTAGTTCCTGACTAACAGTGGCATCGGAGCCTCGTTTTTAGGATCCGGCGAGGCCGCCATGACCGGCGGCGAGAGGGCTGGAGAGAACAGCGACAAGGCGCCAAGGGGAGCCACGTCAAGATCCCTGCTGCGCACGCCATCACGCGCGGCCCCGCCTCCATGGGAGCGCAGACGAAGCCTGGTGCACAGGGAAGGCAACGAGATCGTCGTCCACGAGCGCGTCATCCAGGAGAGCCGCGGCGGCGACAACATTGTGTACCCCACGCTCACGTCCACGAACTACATGAAGTGGGTGTTGGTCATGAAGATCAACCTGCACGCGCAAGGTCTCTGGGAGGCCGTCTCCGGCATGGGCGAGCCGGGCGATCGCGAGGACATGGCTGCGCTCTCGGCGCTGCTCCGTGCGGTGCCACCAGAGATGGTGCCGGTCCTAGCTGTCAAGGACACATCCGCGGATGCGTGGGAGGTGATCAAGATGATGAGGATGGGTGTGCGCCGTGCACACGAGGTGCCAGCACAACGGCTGCGCAAGGAGTTCGAGCAGATCGCGTTCAAGGACGGCGAAACGCTCGACGCGTTCGGCATGCGCATCACCAACCTCGCCAACACCCTGCGGTCTCTTGGGGACGTGATTGATGAGGTAAAAATCATCTAGAAGTTTCTATGTGAAGTACCAACGTAGTACTCGCAGATTGCTTGTTCGATCGAAACGCTCCTCGACCTCAACAGCATGTCCGTCGAAGAGCTGATCGGCCGGCTGCGGTCGGCTGCAGAGAGGTGCGCGATCGGGACCACTGACGGTTCCGGCTCCCAGCTGCTGTTCACGGAGGAGCAGTGGCTGGCATGGGCAAAGAAGAAGGAGCAGGGACAAGGATCCGGCTCCAACGGCGACAGCGGCAAGGGAAACGGCCGCGGCAAGCAGGAGACTCGTGCAAACCATGGGCGCGGCTCCAACGGCGGCAACGGCAAACGTGACATGTCCGGGATCAAGTGTTACAACTGCAACAAATATGCAGGACAAACATCCCGTGACTGCCCTGAGCCTCGCCGCGGACGCAAGCAGAAGGAGCAGCATGCGCATCTGGCCACGGCGGAGGAAGAACAGCCCGCGCTGCACCTGGCGCGGGTGTGCACCCTCAGCGACGATGATGGGCCAGCGCTCATGATGGCCACCATCACCAGCACCGGCACGCAGGCGGGGACGCGCATCGACCTCGTGGAAGAACGTGTCTTCCTCACCTCCTCCGACCACGACGATGACACCTGGTTTTTGGACACGAGCGCCAGCAACCATATGACTGGGCGGCGTGATGTCTTCGCCGACCTGGACACCAGCATCGGAGGCACGGTGAAATTCGGGGATGGATCTGTCATGGAGATCAAGGGGAGAGACACGATCCTGTTCGCCTGCCACAACGGTGATCACCGCGCGCTCACCGACGCGTACTACATTCCCCGTCTCCGCAGCAACATCGTGAGCCTGGGGCAGCTCGACGAGAACGGCTGTCGGATCGACATCGGCCGTGGTGTCCTGAGGCTGTTTGACAGACAGCAGCGTCTTCTTGCACGGGTGCCACGGGCGCGCAACCGGCTGTACATCGTCGACCTCGACATCGCAAAGCCAGCGTGCCTAGCAGCAGTGCACATGGACGACTCTTGGAGGTGGCACGCACGGTACGATCACCTGAACTTTGATGCACTGCGGAAGCTTGGGCATCTCGGTATGGGCGTCTTGGGTGTCTGGGGAGAAACGGTGACCACGGCGGTGTACCTGCTAAATCGGTCGCCCACAAAGAGCGTCGATGGGCAGACTCCTTTTGAGGTATGGCATGGATACAAGCCCGACGTGAGTCACCTGCGTGTGTTTGGCTGTGTAGCTCATGTCAAGGTGACGAAGCCAAACCTGGCCACACTTGAAGACCGGAGCATCCTCATGGTGCTGCTCGGCTACGAGCCGGGCTCAGCGGCGTACCGCGTCTACGACCCCGTCAGGAACCGTGTGCATGTCTCGCGCGACATCGTGTTCGACGAAGGTGCACGGTGGGATTGGGACAAGGCTGGAGAAGAAAGGGAGGAGGGGCCATTCCAAGTCAAGGTGTTCGTCCACACCACGGCGCGTGCGGCAGAAAATCCTGCTGGGCGGCACTCGACGCCTGAAAGTGCTGCTGGAGCGACGCAGACGCCCCAAGATGCCGTGGCCACGCCCAGGAGCGGTGGCGTGCACTCGCAACTCCAACATTTAGGAGGAACGACACCATGCTCTGCACCAATCTTCTCCCTCACACCTGCAGGCATGGACGAGGAGGATGCTGCCCCACCATGCCAGCCAACACCCGATGATCACACATGCACGCGGTGGCATTGTCAAGCCGAACCCCATCTACAACGACTATGTGTTGACGGCTGATGCAGAGGAGTTCGTCGATGATGAGCTGTGCCTGGTGGCTGCAGAGGAGCCTGCATCCCCGGACACGGCTCTGAACGAGCCAAGCTGGAAGGAGGCCATGGACGCAGAGCTTGCCTCCATCTGCAGCAATGTGTTGGAAATATGCCCTAGAGGCAATAATAAAAGCATTATTATTATATTTCCTTGTTCATGATAATTGTCTTTATTCATGCTATAATTGTGTTATCCGGAAATCGTAATACATGTGTGAATAACAGACACCGACATGTCCCTAGTGAGCCTCTAGTTGACTAGCTCGTTGATCAACAAATAGTCATGGTTTCCTGACTATGGACACTGGATGTCATTGATAACGAGATCACATCATTGGGAGAATGATGTGATGGACAAGACCCAATCCTAAACATAGCACAAGATCGTATAGTTCGTTTGCTAGAGTTTTCCAATGTCAAGTATCTTTTCCTTAGACCATGAGATCGTGTAACTCCCGGATACCGTAGGAGTGCTTTGGGTATGCCAAACGTCACAACGTAACTGGGTGACTATAAAGGTAGACTACGGGTATCTCCGAAAGTGTCTGTTGGGTGACATGGATCAAGACTGGGATTTGTCACTCCGTATGACGGAGAGGTATCACTGGGCCCACTCGGTAATGCATCATCATAATGAGCTCAGAGTGACCAAGTGTCTGGTCACGGGATCATGCATTACGGTACGAGTAAAGTGACTTGCCGGTAACGAGATTGAACGAGGTATTGGGATACCGACGATCGAATCTCGGGCAAGTAACATATCGATAGACAAAGGGAATAGCGTACGGGATTGATTAAATCCTCGACATCGTGGTTCATCCGATGAGATCATCGTGGAGCATGTGGGAGCCAACATGGGTATCCAGATCCCGCTGTTGGTTATTGACCGGAGAGTCGTCTCGGTCATGTCTGCTTGTCTCCCGAACCCGTAGGGTCTACACACTTAAGGTTCGGTGACGCTAGGGTTATGAAGATATGTATATGCAGAAACCCGAATGTTGTTCGGAGTCCCGGATGAGATCCCGGACGTCACGAGGAGTTCCGGAATGGTCCGGAGGTAAAGAATTATATATAGGAAGTGCTATTTCGGGCATCGGGACAAGTTTCGGGGTTATCGGTATTGTACCGGGACCACCGGAAGGGTCCCGGGGGTCCACCGGGTGGGGCCACCTGTCCCGGGGGGCCACATGGGCTGTAGGGGGTGCGCCTTGGCCTAGATGGGCCAAGGGCACCAGCCCCTATAGGCCCATGCGCCTAGGGTTTCCACCATGGAAGAGTCCATGTGGTGGAAGGCACCCCTAGGTGCCTTGGGGGGGAGGGAAACCTCCCCTTGGCCGCCGCCCCCCTAGTAGATGCCATCTACTAGGGCCGGCGCCCCCCCTGGCACCCCTATATATAGTGGGGGGAGAGGAGGGATTTCACACCAGCCCCTGGCGCCTCCACCTCCCCCGTTACGTCTCTCCCTCGTAGTCTCGGCGAAGCCCTGCTGCTGTGACGCCCTGCATCCACCACCACGCCGTCGTGCTGCTGGATCTTCATCAACCTCTCCTTCCCCCTTGCTGGATCAAGAAGGAGGAGACGTCTCCCGTCCCGTACGTGTGTTGAACGCGGAGGTGCCGTCCGTTCGGCGCTGGTCATCGGTGATTTGGATCACGTCGAGTACGACTACATCATCACCGTTCTTTTGAACGCTTCCGCTCGCGATCTACAAAGGTATGTAGATGCATCCAATGACTCGTTGCTAGATGAACTCCTAGATGATCTTGGTGAAACGAGTAGGAAATTTTTGTTTTCTGCAACGTTCCCCAACAGTGGCATCATGAGCTAGGTCTATGCGTAGTTCTTCTTGCGCGAGTAGAACACAATTTGTTGTGGGCGTAGATTTGTCAACTTTCTTGCCGTTACTAGTCCTTTCTTGCTTCAGCGGTATTGTGGGATGAAGCGGCCCGGACCAACCTTACACGTACGCTTACGTGAGACCGGTTCCACCGACTAACATGCACTAGTTGCATAAGGTGGCTGGCGGGTGTCTGTCTCTCCTACTTTAGTTGGAGCGGAATCGATGAACAGGGTCCTTATGAAGGGTAAATAGAAGTTGACAAATCACGTTGTGGCTTTAACGTAGGTAAGAAAACGTTCTTGCTAGAACCCTAATTCAGCCACGTAAAACTTGCAACAACAATTAGAGGACGTCTAACTTGTTTTTGCAGCAAGTGGTTTGTGATATGATATGGCCAAAGTTGTGATGAATGATGAATGATCTATATGTGATGTATGAGATGTTCATGCTATTGTAATAGGAATCACGACTTGCATGTCGATGAGTATGACAACCGGCAGGAGCCATAGGAGTTGTCTTTATTCTTTTATATGACCTGCGTGTCATCAAGAAACGCCATGTAAATTACTTTACTTTATTGCTAAACGCGTTAGCCATAGTAGTAGAAGTAATAGTTGGCGAGCAACTTCATGGAGACACGATGATGGAGATCATGATGATGGAGATCATGGTGTCAAGCCGGTGACAAGATGATCATGGAGCCCCAAGATGGAGATCAAAGGAGCTATGTGATATTGGCCATATCATGTCACGTTTATTATTTGATTGCATGTGATGTTTATCATGTTTTGCATCTTGTTTACTTAGAACGACGGTAGTAAATAAGGTGATCCCTCATACTAATTTCAAGAAGTGTTCCCCCTAACTGTGCACCGTTGCGACAGTTCGCTGTTTCAAAACACCACGTGATGATCGGGTGTTTTATTCAGACGTTCACATACAACGGGTGTAAGACAGATTTACACATGCAAACACTTAGGTTGACTTGACGAGCCTAGCATGTACAGACATGGCCTCGGAACACGGAAGACCGAAAGGTCGAGCATGAGTCGTATAGAAGATACGATCAACATGAAGATGTTCACCGATGTTGACTAGTCCGTCTCACGTGATGATCGGACACGGTCTAGTTTAACTCGGATCATGTAATACTTAGATGACTAGAGGGATGTCTAATCTAAGTGGGAGTTCATTAATAATTTGATTAGTTGAACTTAATTATCATGAACTTAGTCTAAATATTTTACAATATGTCTTGTAGATTAAATGGCCAACGTAGTCCTCAACTTCAACGCGTTCCTAGAGAAAACCAAGCTGAAAGACGATGGCAGCAACTATACGGACTGGGTCCGGAACCTGAGGATCATCCTCATAGCTGCCAAGAAAGATTATGTCCTACAAGCACCGCTTGGTGACGCACCCGTTCTCCCTGCAGAACAAGATGTTATGAACGCTTGGCAGGCACGTTTCGATGACTACTCCCTCGTTCAGTGCGGCATGCTTTACAGCCTAGAGCCGGGGCTCCAAAAGCGTTTTGAGAGACATGGAGCATATGAGATGTTCGAAGAGCTGAAAATGGTTTTCCAAGCTCATGCCCGGGTCGAGAGATATGAAGTCTCCGACAAATTCTTCAGCTGTAAGATGGAGGAAAACAGTTCTGTCAGTGAGCACATACTCACTATGTCTGGGTTGCATAACCGCTTGACTCAGCTGGGAGTTAATCTCCCGGATGATGCGGTCATTGACAGAATCCTCCAGTCGCTTCCACCAAGCTACAAGAGCTTTGTGATGAACTTCAATATGCAGGGGATGGAAAAGACCATTCCTGAAGTATTTGCTATGCTGAAATCAGCAGAGGTAGAAGTCAGGAAGGAACATCAAGTGTTGATGGTCAATAAAACCACTAAGTTCAAGAAAGGCAAGGGTAAAAAGAACTTCAAGAAGGACGGCAAGGAGGTTGCCGCGCCCGGCAAGCAAGCTGCCGGGAAGAAGCCAAAGAATGGACCCAAGCCCGAGACTGAGTGCTTTTATTGCAAGGGAAGCGGTCACTGGAAGCGGAACTGCCCTAAGTACTTAGCGGATAAGAAGGCCGGCAAAACAAAAGGTATATGTGATATACATGTAATTGATGTGTACCTTACTAGTGCCCGTAGTAGCTCCTGGGTATTTGATACCGGTGCAGTTGCTCACATTTGTAACTCAAAGCAGGGGCTGCGGAATAAGCGGAAACTGGCAAAGGACGAGGTGACGATGCGCGTCGGGAATGGTTCCAAGGTCAATGTGATCGCCGTCGGCACGCTACCTCTGCATCTCCCTTCGGGATTAGTTTTAAACCTTAATAATTGTTATTTAGTGCCAGCTTTGAGCATGAACATTGTATCAGGATCTCGTTTAATTCGAGATGGCTACTCTTTTAAATCTGAGAATAATGGTTGTTCCATTTTTATGAGAGATATGTTTTATGGTCATGCTCCTATGGTGAATGGTTTGTTCTTTATGAATCTCGAACGTGATGCTACACATGTTCATAATGTGAGTACCAAAAGAAGTAAGGTTGATAATGATAGTCCCACATACCTGTGGCACTGCCGCCTTGGTCACATAGGTGTCAAACGCATGAAGAAGCTCCATGCTGATGGACTTTTAGAGTCTCTTGATTATGAATCATTTGACACATGCGAACCATGCCTTATGGGTAAAATGACCAAGACTCCGTTCTCAGGAACAATGGAGCGAGCAACCGACTTATTGGAAATCATACATACTGATGTGTGCGGTCCAATGAGTGTTGAGGCTCGCGGTGGCTATCGTTATGTTCTCACCCTCACTGATGATTTAAGTAGGTATGGGTATATCTACTTAATGAAACACAAGTCTGAAACCTTTGAAAAGTTCAAGGAATTTCAGAGTGAGGTTGAAAATCAACGTGACAGGAAAATCAAGTTTCTACGATCAGATCGTGGAGGAGAATACTTGAGTCACGAGTTTGGGGCACACTTAAGAAAATGTGGAATAGTTTCACAACTCACGCCGCCTGGAACACCTCAGCGTAATGGTGTGTCCGAACGTCGTAATCGCACTCTGTTAGATATGGTGCGATCTATGATGTCTCTTACCGATTTACCGCTTTCTTTTTGGGCTATGCTTTAGAGACTGCCGCATTCACTTTAAATAGGGCTCCGTCGAAATCCGTTGAGACGACACCGTATGAATTATGGTTTGGGAAGAAACCTAAGCTGTCGTTTCTAAAAGTTTGGGGATGCGATGCTTATGTCAAGAAACTTCAACCTGAAAAGCTCGAACCCAAGTCGGAAAAATGCGTCTTCATAGGATACCCAAAAGAAACTATTGGGTACACCTTCTACCTCAGATCCGAAGGCAAGATCTTTGTTGCCAAGAATGGGTCCTTTCTGGAGAAAGAGTTTCTCTCGAAAGAAGTAAGTGGGAGGAAAGTAGAGCTTGATGAAGTATTACCTCTTGAACCGGAAAATGGCGCAACTCAAGAAAATGTTCCTGAGGTGCCTGCACCGACTAGAGAGGAAGTTAATGACAATGATCAAGATACTTCTGATCAAGCCCCTACTGAAATTCGAAGGTCCACAAGGACACGTTCCGCACCAGAGTGGTACGGCAACCCTGTCTTGGAAATCATGCTGTTAGACAACGGTGAACCTTCGAACTATGAAGAAGCGATGGCGGGCCCGGATTCCGACAAATGGCTGGAAGCCATGAAATCCGAGATAGGATCCATGTATGAAAACAAAGTATGGACTTTGACTGACTTGCCCGTTGAGCGGCGAGCCATAGAAAATAAATGGATCTTTAAGAAGAAGACAGACGCGGATGGTAATGTGACCATCTATAAAGCTCGGCTTGTCGCTAAGGGTTATCGACAAGTTCAAGGGGTTGACTACGATGAGACTTTCTCGCCGGTAGCGAAGCTGAAGTCCGTCCGAATCATGTTAGCAATTGCCGCATTCTATGATTACGAAATATGGCAAATGGACGTCAAAACGGCATTCCTTAATGGTTTCCTTAAGGAAGAATTGTATATGATACAGCCGGAAGGTTTTGTCGATCCTAAGAATGCTGACAAAGTGTGCAAGCTCCAACGCTCGATTTATGGGCTGGTGCAAGCATCTCGGAGTTGGAACATTCGCTTTGATGAGATGATCAAAGCGTTTGGGTTTACACAGACTTATGGAGAAGCCTGCGTTTACAAGAAAGTGAGTGGGAGCTCTGTAGCATTTCTCATATTATATGTAGATGACATACTTTTGATGGGAAATGATATAGAACTCTTGGACAGCATCAAGGCCTACTTGAATAAAAGTTTTTCAATGAAGGACCTTGGAGAAGCTGCTTATATATTAGGCATCAAAATCTATAGAGATAGATCAAGACGCCTCATAGGTCTTTCACAAAGCACATACCTTGATAAGATATTGAAGAAGTTCAATATGGATCAATCCAAGAAGGGGTTCTTGCCTGTGTTACAAGGTGTGAAATTGAGCTTAGCTCAATGTCCGACCACGGCAGAAGATATAGAAGAGATGAGCGTCATCCCCTATGCCTCAGCCATAGGTTCTATTATGTATGCCATGCTGTGTACCAGACCTGATGTTAACCTTGCCGTCAGTTTGGTAGGAAGGTACCAAAGTAATCCCGGCAAGGAACACTGGACAGCGGTCAAGAATATCCTGAAGTACCTGAAAAGGACTAAGGAAATGTTTCTCGTTTATGGAGGTGACGAAGAGCTCGTCGTAAAGGGTTACGTCGACGCTAGCTTCGACACAGATCTGGATGACTCTAAGTCACAAACCGGATATGTGTATATTTTGAATGGTGGGGCAGTAAGCTGGTGCAGTTGCAAGCAAAGCGTCGTGGCGGGATCTACATGTGAAGCGGAGTACATGGCAGCCTCGGAGGCAGCACATGAAGCAATATGGGTGAAGGAGTTCATCACCGACCTAGGAGTCATACCCAATGCGTCGGGGCCGATCAAGCTCTTCTGTGACAACACTGGAGCTATTGCACTTGCCAAGGAGCCCAGGTTTCACAAGAAGACAAGGCACATCAAGCGTCGCTTCAACTCCATTCGTGAAAATGTTCAAGATGGAGACATAGAGATTTGTAAAGTACATACGGACCTGAATATAGCAGATCCGTTGACTAAACCTCTCCCTAGAGCAAAACATGATCAACACCAGAATTCTATGGGTGTTCGATTCATCACAATGTAACTAGATTATTGACTCTAGTGCAAGTGGGAGACTGTTGGAAATATGCCCTAGAGGCAATAATAAAAGCATTATTATTATATTTCCTTGTTCATGATAATTGTCTTTATTCATGCTATAATTGTGTTATCCGGAAATCGTAATACATGTGTGAATAACAGACACCGACATGTCCCTAGTGAGCCTCTAGTTGACTAGCTCGTTGATCAACAGATAGTCATGGTTTCCTGACTATGGACACTGGATGTCATTGATAACGAGATCACATCATTGGGAGAATGATGTGATAGACAAGACCCAATCCTAAACATAGCACAAGATCATATAGTTCGTTTGCTAGAGTTTTCCAATGTCAAGTATCTTTTCCTTAGACCATGAGATCGTGTAACTCCCGGATACCGTAGGAGTGCTTTGGGTATGCCAAACATCACAACGTAACTGGGTGACTATAAAGGTAGACTACGGGTATCTCCGAAAGTGTCTGTTGGGTGACATGGATCAAGACTGGGATTTGTCACTCCGTATGACGGAGAGGTATCACTGGGCCCACTCGGTAATGCATCATCATAATGAGCTCAGAGTGACCAAGTGTCTGGTCACGGGATCATGCATTGCGGTACGAGTAAAGTGACTTGCCGGTAACGAGATTGAACGAGGTATTGGGATACCGACGATCGAATCTCGGGCAAGTAACATATCGATAGACAAAGGGAATAGTGTACGGGATTGATTAAATCCTCGACATCATGGTTCATCCGATGAGATCATCGTGGAGCATGTGGGAGCCAACATGGGTATCCAGATCCCGCTGTTGGTTATTGACCGGAGAGTTGTCTCGGTCATGTCTGCTTGTCTCCCGAACCCGTAGGGTCTACACACTTAAGGTTCGGTGACGCTAGGGTTATGAAGATATGTATATGCAGAAACCCGAATGTTGTTCGGAGTCCCGGATGAGATCCCGTACGTCACGAGGAGTTCCGGAATGGTCCGGAGGTAAAGAATTATATATAGGAAGTGCTGTTTCGGGCATCGGGACAAGTTTCGGGGTTATCGGTATTGTACCGGGACCACCGGAAGGGTCCCGGGGGGCCACATGGGCTGTAGGGGGTGCGCCTTGGCCTTCATGGGCCAAGGGCACCAGCCCCTATAGGCCCATGCGCCTAGGGTTTCCACCATGGAAGAGTCCATGTGGTGGAAGGCACCCCTAGGTGCCTTGGGGGGGAGGGAAACCTCCCCTTGGCCGCCGCCCCCCCTAGTAGATGCCATCTACTAGGGCCGGCGCCCCCCCTGGCACCTCTATATATAGTGGGGGGGAGAGGAGGGATTTCACACCAGCCCCTGGCGCCTCCACCTTTCCCCGTTACGTCTCTCCCTCGTAGTCTCGGCGAAGCCCTGCTGCTGTGACGCCCTGCATCCACCACCACGCCGTCGTGCTGCTGGATCTTCATCAACCTCTCCTTCCCCCTTGCTGGATCAAGAAGGAGGAGACGTCTCCCGTCCCGTACGTGTGTTGAACGCGGAGGTGCCGTCCGTTCGGCGCTGGTCATCGGTGATTTGGATCACGTCGAGTACGACTACATCATCACCGTTCTTTTGAACGCTTCCGCTCGCGATCTACAAAGGTATGTAGATGCATCCAATGACTCGTTGCTAGATGAAATCCTAGATGATCTTGGTGAAACGAGTAGGAAAATTTTTGTTTTCTGCAACGTTCCCCAACACAATGAAATGTGGGAGCTCACCACGCTCCCCGCCGGGCACAAGGCCATTGGACTGAAGTGGGTCTTCAAGGTGAAGAAGGACCCTGCTGGACAGGTGATCAAGCATAAGGCGCGGCTAGTTGCGAAGGGATACGCGCAGCATCAAGGGGTGGACTTCGACGAGGTCTTCGCGCCGGTGGCACGCATGGAGACCGTGCGGTTGCTGCTCGCACTCGCCGCTCACTGTGGGTGGCAAGTGCACCACATGGACGTCAAATCGGTGTTCCTTAACGGCGATCTCAAGGAGGAGGTCTACGTGCACCAACCACCCGGCTACATCATCTCCAGCGAGGAACACAAGGTGCTCCGGCTGCGCAAGGCCCTGAACAGACTGCATCAAGCTCCACGGGCATGGTATGCCAAGCTGGACGCGTCCTTGACATCTCTGGGCTTCGAGCGAAGCCCTCTGGAGCATGCTGTGTTCAGAAGGAGCACGGGCAAGAAGACGCTGCTCGTCGACGTCTATGTGGACGACCTGATCATCACGGGCACGGACGCCAACGACATCGCCGCGTTCAAACAGCAGATTCATAGTCTGTTTGCTATGAGCGATCTCGGACTCCTAAGTTACTACCTGGGAGTCAAGGTCAAGCAGGAGGCGGGCGCGATCACCATCTGTTAGAGTGCGTACGCCCGCAAGATCTTGGAGGCGGCAGGGCTGAAGGAGTGCAATCCCTGCCACACGCCAATGGAGAATCGACTCAAGCTGCGCAAGGGGGAAGCTGGAGATGTGGTGGATGCCACGGGCTATCGGAGCATCGTCGAAAGTTTGCGTTACCTATGCAACACCCGTCCTGACATCACCCATGCAGTCGGGATGGTGAGCAGGTATATGCAGGCACCCACGGCATCGCATTGGGCGGCAGTGAGGCAGATTCTGCGCTACATCAGGGGCACAACTGGGTATGGCTGCAGATACAAAGAGAGCTCTGGTGGCAAGCCCAAACTGGTGGGTTTCAGCGACAGTGATCTAGCCGGGGACGTCGACGACAGGAAGAGCACCACTGGGGTAGCTTTCTTCCTCGACTCCAGCATCATCACATGGACTTCACATAAACAAGCTGTGGTTGCTCTCTCGTCATGCGAGGCAGAGTATATCGCAGCCTGCAATGCTGCCTATTAGGCAGTCTGGCTAAGCCGATTGCTGGGTGAGTTGCTTGGACAGCCACCTGCAGTTGTGAAACTTTTCGTGGACAACAGATCTGCAATCGAGCTGGCAAAAAACCCAGTGCACCACGAGCGGAGTAAGCATATTGGTCTTTGTTTTCACTTCATTTGTGAATGCATTGAGGAGGGCAGGGTGGACATCGAGCACATCAGCACAGATGGCCAGCTTGCCGATGTTTTAACCAAGTCATTGGGTTGTGTCAAGTTCCTGGAGATGAGACTCAAGCTCGGTGTCATGGAGGTCTCTTCAGGGCGCCAGGATTAAGGGGAGAATTGTTGACTTTGTAATCCTGTCGCCTGTTAGTGTTTTAGTTTCAGTTTCAGGCTTAGCAAATAAAACGGCAAGTGCATGAGCCTGTTTGTGCCTTGACCAAACTTTCAGTAGCAGATAGGTAGTTTAGGTATCCATGCGCGTTTCGTGGGATGGCACGAATCAAACGTGCATGGTGGCATCGAGGGCGTGGTGAGTTGGTCGTGGGATGGCACGGCTGGATAGCTCAGGCATGATCCCCTCCTTTCGTTGTTTCCATTGCTTTGGTTGCTGTTAATAAGAAGAAAGACAGAAAATGCTGCAAGCAAGTACGCAACACAAAACTCTCTCGAGTCCCTCTCTAGTTCCTAACTAACACCAACCACGTCGCCCTTCCTTGGCATGGACAGAGGGAACAAAGAAGACCCGACGCGATGCATGAAATGACATCCACACACAGAGACAAGTTCCCCGATGGCCATCCCCACTCGGCCGGACGCTGCCGACCGCTGCCACCCCACTTGCTAGATCTGGCAATTCCATATCTGGGTGAGGCCTTCCCAGGACACCAGACGCCCAGGCGAGGCACGACAGCATCCGGACGCATGGCACTATCTAGCGAAGCCAGCACCACATCCCATCCCTTCATCCATCGTCAACGAGGGTCGGCCGCTTCCTGCACCCTAGCCCAGAACCGCGGCGACGAGGATGCCAGCACGCGTGCCACCACACCCCCAAAGCCCCTATGCAGTCCCACCGCTCGCCTGAACATGCGCGACGCTGCCGCAATGCCCCATGCTAGCGCCGCGTCCCCGACAGCGATCACCGCCAGTGTTGCCGATCCCCAGCGAGGAGGAAGAAGTTCCTCGCCGCTGCCGCCGCTGCCCGGGCTTTTCCCAGCAGCCTCCCCCCCCGACGATGATGAGGGAAGGGAGGGAAGGGGTGGTGGAGCTAGGGTTTCGCCTGATCGTCGCCCACTGGAGCGAAGGGGGGCGACCACACTTCTTTTCTCTCAAATAGTCCCCTTCCAGCCTCCACCAGGAAAGGAAAGTGACCAGGGGCTAGACCCCCTCCTCCCATGGTTTGTCCCATCTAAATTTTTGTAATAGTTAGTGGTATTAGTATACTGTAGTAAGAGCAGATGTTGGCTAGTCCACGTGGTTGGCGGCATGCAGGACAAAAATGTTTAGTAGCCGTCTCTTTGGTGTGTCTGGTAGAAGTTCATGCACTATTTTGTTGCTTTGAAGTCGGTGCTTTCATCATGTCCTCTACGCAGTTAATGGTGGAGGAGCTTGGGCCCATTTCTTAGGGGGGGGGGGCAATGGGCTGGGGGCAAGATAATTGGCTATGGGTTGGTTTTTCTACTAAAAATGGGCCAAATACTAAGGGATATTTGCAGTTTTTGTTATGGGCTGGGGGGCGGCGGCCCAGGTTGGCCTAGCCGAAACTCCGCCCTAGTAGTGATAGAGGTAGACAATAGGTGATCTAACTATGATGTTCCTCTTCGCATGAACCTGCATATTCCCCTCTCGTAGCTCACGGGGATCGGAGTTGTGTTCTTGCTTGGGTGAGTGACGGGATTTCGTCGTCTTTTATGGTAAAGTCGAAGCCTCTGGCTCAAGGAGGAGTGATGAAGAAACAAAAAGAACTCTCGATCCTAAATCCGCGGAAGGGCGAATCGCACTTCCCTTCCCGATCGAGAGTTCAGGCAGTGGTTGCTAATGCACCGGCCTCTCCCTTCACCTCACCACTTCGGTGGTTGTAGGAAAGGGGACAGGAAGCAGAGCCCGTGGTGGTGGAGCTCCCTCCTCCTTCTTATCAAGATCTACGGCGGCGGCAGTGGCGGTTCCAGTGTGTCGACCGTCACCTCCTCACCTCTTTGGTGGTTGTAGGGTGGTAGAGGAAAGGGGCATGTGGTGGTGGAGCTCCCTCCTCCTCCTCCTCAAGTGCAACGGCGGGAGCGGCTGTCGATGCATTGTCAACTCCCTTCTCCTTGCCACATCACTGGTTATTAGAAGGGGTCGAGTTCATGCTGGGACGGCAAAGTACCCGCGTCGAGGTGGAGCCGAGCTCCCTCGGCGTTCAACAACGAGAACCCCTTTATGCCAGGATGGTGGCCCTAGGCAGAAGGATGACAATGCTCGACGCTCGGACGACATTGCACGGTGTCTGCGAGTGGCTTGTTGGATCACGCAGGTTGGTGTCGTGGCAGCAACGTAAATCGTGTGTGCGACAGGTGTCTGGCGACGGCGTGTACAAGCTTGATGGTCATCGATAGGTAGGCTCCCAATACGTCATGGAACAAGGATGCATTGAAGGCTCCTCTTTTCAGATGAAGGATGTTGGGGAAATGACCTCGGGGTTATGGTGGATCCTGCAGGTCGGTTCACGCCGGTATGAGGTGGTAGTGGCTACTTCCACACCACGGCATGGCCGGCCTGCTGACGGCCATGGTGATGTCTTTGGTGGGCTTACATCCCACTCATCTGCTTGTGCCACCCTGGCCTAGGGTCGAGGATTCGCAAGCATGACTACCGGAAGAATTGCAGAAAACCACCACATTGATGCATAGGTTTGCAAAAAACACCGTTCTACGAATTTGCGCCAAAAACTACTAATTTTCGGCCTAATCTTTTGCAGAAAACACTGACCCGTCGCTTTGAGCATTTTAACCTCAATTATGACATCTGGGTCCCGATTTTGATGACGTGTCGTAACGGATGAGAACTGACGACGTTTGACGGTGGGCATCTCTAGTGGCTGGTGGTACGGTGGGCATGGACTCGACGACGCAGTTGGAGGTAGGCAGCTTGTTGCAGGGGCGGACGGTGCCGAACTGCCGGCCTCGGTCTGGGCGAGCTCTTCGGCAGCGATCTGAGGCCGGATCTGGAGCTCGAAGCTACTTGTCGCGTCGGGGCCTCATCATCGGGAGAGGCAGCCGAGCGCCCGAGCCAGAGCCCGAGCGGTCCCCAGATGCGCCTCGCCTCCCGTGGTGGGGCCGGATCTCGGCCGACCCTCGGAGCGCCTCCGTGCTCGCCCGTGAAGGAAGGCGGAGGGCATGGCAGCCCCGCGCAGCGGCGCGTCCATCAACTCAAGCAGTGGCGGAGCTAGAAGCCGATTGCGCCTGGGGCTAAGCTATGTGAGTGAAAAACTTCTATGATTTTCTATGCTTTCTCTAAAGGAATTACAAGGGAATTTGTTAGTAGGCCTGGGGCTATAGCCCCAGCTGCCCCAGGCCTGTCTCCGCCACTGTGCTCAAGGACCAGGGAGTGGGAAGGGCGGTGCGGGATGGGACACCGAGCCCGAGCGATAGGCGCCTCCTGCGGTGGGGCCGGACCTCAGCCGACCCTGGAGCGCCTCGCGCCACGCCGACGAAGGAAGGCCAGCGACCTTGTGCAGTGGCGGCACGTCCATCTGCTCCAGGACCGGGAGCAGGAAGGGTGGCACGGGATGGGTACGGCGAGCCCGAGCGGCAGGTGCCTCCCGTGGCGGGGCCGGACCTCGGCTGACCCTGGAGCGCCTCCGCGCCTCGCCGGCGGAGGAAGGAGGAGGGCGCAGCGGCCATGTGCGACGGCGGCGCATCCACTTGCTCCAGGACCGAGAGTAGGAAGGGCGGCGCGAGATTGACGGCTAGAGTCACCCTTAACGTCGTCAGTTCGCACCCGTTACGCCACGTCATCAAAATCGGGACCCACATGTCATAATCAAGATTAAAATGCTCAAAACGATGGGTTAGTGTTTTCTGCAAATGATTAGGTCGAGAATTAGTGATTTCTGACAGAAATTCGTATAACGGTGTTTTCTGCAAACCAATGCGTCAACGTGGTGGTTTTCTGCAATTCTCTCAATTGATGCAGATGACGGGATTCCAACTTCCTTTTCGGAAAAAAAGGACTGGTGACAAGATGGTGACACACCATTTCTTCTCATTAACGCGTGTACACACCTTGCAAGGTAGTCAGGTAAACCGGTGGTGCCATGTGTGCTCTCATGTCCCGTGAAGATCGTTTGTTTGAGGAAACGCAGGAGAGCTGCGATTTCATTATAAGACGAAAATGAAGATCGTTTGTGGACGTGTAATCTTGCCTGATTTCCGTTAATTGTGCAGGCTATTCTCTTTTGTTTTTAGTGCTTGCAGGCTATTTTCTTTTGTTTTTAGTGCTTGCAGGCTATTCTCTTCTTCTTAACTAGTAGACTGAGGTCTATGGGCTTCATTAATACATATGTTCGTGACAAATTTGTTCAATTGATTTTTTTTTTGCCAAGCCAAGCAAAACATGTGATTACAAACACCTGCAAAACCAGTTGGAGACATAGTCCGCAGAGTCTGCTCAAGTGTGGTCGCGAATCAAACATACTTTTAGCATGCATGTGCAAAGAGTTGTGCATGCGTGTGTGCCTGAGTGTGATGCTAGTGACTTGCGAAGGACCAGAGTCCTAATTACCTCGCACTCATTCCATTGCAATATGCAGGCCGTAAAGCTTTGATCGATAACTAATAAAATAATTTACATGTTTTTTTTGCGAGGATTCTTCTTTAAGAACTCCAAGGATTCTTTTTTAAGAACACTTTCTTTTTTTTGCTACTCTCTCTGTTCATAACATAAGATGTTCTAACATGGTCAGATGTACATAAAGATGTTTTAGTGTATTTCTTCATTTATTTCAGTTCATATATAAATCCATATTGAAGTGTCTAAAACATCTTATAAGTATTTGTTAACGGAGGGGGTATTTCGTAATCATCACTTACACATAGGGTCAAAACTCACATTCAAAATACGTCATACGTACAACTTACAATTTGTAAAGGAAGGCAGTAGCGTGCATGCATATACTTGCATAGAGCGTGAGAGGACGTGTATGGAGTGAGTGACGTCGTGAGTGTGGTGTTAGTGTGGTCGTGTACATTTTCTTAATATGCACTTGAAAATGAGAGTAACCATTCCTAATTTTCCTTCTATATAAACCCATGCCATCCCTGCAGCATTTGGGCAAGCAAGAAGCTTAAGCAACACGTAGCCTTACCACACACCCTGAGCTCTAGTAGCACATTCCCACAGGCCACAGCTAGCCATGTCTCTGCCCACGTTCATCTTCGCACTCCTCGTCGTGAGCTGCGCCGTCGCCGCTCCCCGTGCGCTCGCGGTACGGGAGCTCGCCGGCAACGACGCCATCGCCGTCGAAGCTGCCATGGTGTCGAGGCACGAGAAGTGGATGGCGGAGCACGGGCGCACGTACGCGGACGAGGAGGAGAAGGCGCGGCGGCTGGAGGTATTCCTCGCCAACGCCAAGTTCATCGACTCGTTTAACGCCCTCACCGTCAGCAGCGGGGAGCATGGACTGGAGGGCCATGGGCGCCGTCACCGGCGTCAAGGACCAAGGCTCTTGCGGTACGTACAATCAACACGACAACACTGGCACGCACGCTACTGCAGATGCATACAAATTAAGCTGCAGAACATTGCAAGCACCGGAACATTTACCACCTGGATCAAGCTTTTTTAGACTTCTAAAAATGTTAAAAAAGAACTTGCAAGTGGCAACACGCGCGTAGGAAAAGTAAAAAATTGACGTGAGATTGTACCGGGATGACCAGAGTCTACAAACAAGTCATGCGTGCACTTTTCGGTCAACCCAGACAGCAAGAGGAGTCAGCGTTCACTTTACTTCAATGATTGGAGTATCATTCTTAATTTTCCATTTTGGACATGTCCTAAGCTTAATTGCCTCTGTTTCATCATTTAATCAAATAACTTGGGTGACATGCATATGCAGGCTGCTGCTGGGCGTTCTCGGCGGTGGCGGCGGTGGAAGGGCTGACCAAGATCCGCACGGGGCGGCTTATGTCACTGTCGGAGCAGCAGCTGGTGGACTGCGACGTGAACGGCGACGACGAGGGCTGCGCCGGCGGCCTCATGGACAACGCCTTCGAGTACATGGTCCGCCGCGGCGGCCTCACCACGGAGTCGTCCTACCCGTACCGCGGCACGGACGGGTCGTGCCGCCGCTCGGCCTCGGCCGCGTCCATCCGGGGGTACGAGGACGTGCCGGCCAACAACGAGGCCGCGCTGATGGCGGCCGTGGCGCACCAGCCCGTGTCCGTGGCCATCAACGGCGGCGACAGCGTGTTCCGGTTCTACGACAGCGGCGTGCTGGGCGGGTCCGGCTGCGGCACGGAGCTCAACCACGCCATCACGGCGGTCGGGTACGGCACGGCGGGCGACGGCACCAAGTACTGGATCATGAAGAACTCGTGGGGCGGGTCGTGGGGCGAGGGCGGCTACGTCAGGATCCGCCGCGGCGTGCGCGGCGAGGGCGTCTGCGGCCTCGCCCAGCTCGCGTCCTACCCTGTCTAGCTCGCTAGCTTGCCGTATGGTTAGTGTCTGGTTCGCTACGCTATAAGCACCCGTACGTTCCTGTCACACCCATGGCTTATCCGATCGACTACACTAGCTACTCGTAGATAAATAATCTGAAGTTAATTAAGATTGTGTGTGTACATATAGATGTGTACTGTAGATGGTAAATAGGTACTGTAACGACCCAATCAAAGTATGTGCGGGGTTGCTTGTATTGTTGTACGTAGCTGCGTGTGCATGTATCATGAAACCATGATGAATTTGTACAGACTGGCTTGTAAGTTGTAACTGCAGAAGATGTATTGGTGAGCTGCGTATTTCACCGCAAAAAAATATATAGAAGATGTATTAGGTTGCGTATTTCGCCATTATATATACACTGTTCCATACTTCCATTGCTGGTTTGCCATACTAGCTACGTCGACAGTGATGGTGTTCATGCTGACAGTGTGGAGTAGATCCAAAAACGACTTTATCAGCTCGCAGCAGCCTAGAGCCACTGGAGCATGTTTCGCCATTTCCGTCATGGTATTTTGTGTGCACGACATCCACACGTTGGGCGGACAAACGACGTTGCTTTCTGCCATTAAGGAAGCCATCCTGCTCTGTTTCGTGACGGCTGCGAACTGGCTGGATTGGCACTGCAACAGGATCAGAAGAGCAGGGTGGGGAAGAGCCGGAGGAGGATGACTGGACGAGTCCGTTGAGATAGGCCCCCTTGAGATGGAAATGGAACCCGTACCGTACGTAACGTATTCTGGCCGGTGGGCATATGAATGGCCCAGCTTTGGCTTTGTAGGTGTCCGCAGGTTGAGCTTGAGAATCGACATACTTGGCTTGGCCCGGCTAGCAAACGACAGCATCTCTCCTTGGTATACGAGGCTTTTTTGATTCGCAAGATTTCAAATGGTTGGCAAACCGCAAGAAAAACATACTCCCTCCATTCCAAAAAAAGTGTCTTGAGCATAGTATAAATTTATACTAGAGCTAGTATAAAGTTAAGACACTTATTTTGAGACGAAGGGAGTAGTAATTATAGCAAGACTACTGGTGGCTAACCTTATTTATATCTCTGCTAACATAACTACCACATGTTCTCTCCGAGAATTCAGGCTACGCTTCGTTCCCTTGTGCGTTGTTGTGGTTGTTTCTTCAGACTTTGTGTTATCCTCAACTTTTTCGCAATATTTCATGACCGGATAACTGAGCTCACTGAGGAGGTGTCCGTGTCAGTGTCTAAGAACCTGACATTAGGTTGTTAGTTACAACCCTTTGAGAGTTCGGTCAGGGCCTGAACGCGTCGTGCTTTCAAAGTCATCGGTCGTGGGGAATGATAGAAAGGGATAACAGAGCACACCGGAGCTACCCAGGTTCAGGCCACCATGTAGGTGTGATACCTTACTCCTGTTGTAGAATGATATTGCTGTGTGGAGAGTAATAATGTGTGTTCTTTGTTGTGAATGTGAGTCGACCCGTTCCCAGGTAGTAGCCGTCCCCTATTTATACTGAATCCTGTCTTCTCCTTCTTCCAGCGGGAGCTGCCACGTGTCCGGCTTCAGTTACGATGGGAGAATGGGTGTTGTCTGTTAAAATAGGTCTAGCGTGTCACGTACACGTATTCTGTACCTATGTAATTCTATGTGCTAATCATTATATATAGAGAGACGTGGAGAGGCCATGCCCCATGGAAAACCCTAAACCCTATTCTCAAACTTGGTATTAGAACCAACCCTACCCTAGCCACCGCCCCCTCCTCCCTCCGCCGCCGCCGCCGCAATGCTTTTTCGCAGCCGCCGCGAAGTCCACCTCTCCGGCCGCGACGTCCACCACCTCCTCCTTGCTCACCCTCACTGTCTCCACCCACGGCGTCGGCTCCCGTCCCCGTCCTTCCGCCCATCGCGGTCTTTCTGGACCGCAACAATTTCATGCTATGGAGGGCTCTCGCCCTCCCCAACTTCGCCGAAGTTCGCCTCCACGGTTTCCTCGATGGTTCGGCCAGGGCGCCGACACCGACCATGACGACAGGCACCGGTGACGCTGCTCACACCGTGTCCAATCCCGAGTACGAGAAGTGGTGGACTCTTGATCAGAAAGTCCTCGGGCATCTCCTTGGTTCGATGAACGTCGAGATCTCCGCGCAGCTGATTGGCTGCAGGTCGGCTGCCGCAGCTTGGGCGGCCGTGCACACCATGTCCGCCACCGAGAACAGCACCGGCGTGCGTAATCTCTGGCGCCAGATCCAGACGCTGAGGAAAGGAGACAAACCCGCCAACGAGTACATGCAGAAGGTGAAGGCCCTCGCCGACTCGATGGCCGCTGCCGGCTCTCCTCTTCGCGATGATGAGATCATCGACTACATGCTGACCGGGCTCGGCTCGGTGCTTAACCCTATTGCTGCTTCGATGAGCTTCGTGGGCGTGCCTATCACGTTTCCTGCGTTTTACTCGAGTGTCCTTCACTACGAGGCCCTACAGCAGCAGCAATCGGAGCTTGAGGATTGGCAGTCCTCCACCAACTCCACGTCCCGGCCGGTCTACACCATCAACTCCGGTCATGCGCATGACTCGGGCCGCCCAAGTGGCGGCTGTCCTTCTGGCGCCTCCCTCCCGCCCGGATCGGGTGGCCACGGCCCCGGCCAGGGAGGTGCCCCTGGCCCCAACAGCGGCAATAGCGGCGGCAATGGCTGTGATGGAGGCGGCAACGGGGGCGGTCGCAATCGACGATGGCGTCCCCGCTGCCAGATTTGCAAAAACTGGGGGCACGAGGCAGGCGATTGTTGCAGCCACTATGATACTGACAACCACGCCGCCAACTCCGCCTCCACCTCGTCCTCCGCTCATGACCCGCCGCACTGGATCCTGGACACCGGTGTGACAGACCACCTAACGAGTGATCTTGACCGTCTAGACTTCCATGAGCGCTCTGGCGGGAAGGATCAAGTGCAAGTGGCAAATGGTGCAGGTTTGTCTATTTCGCATATTGGTCATTCAACTATACCCGGTTCATCTCTTCGTTTATGAAATATTCTTCGTCTTCCACATATTCATCAACATCTCCTTTCTGTTTACCGACTTGTCCTTGACAATGATGTTTTTGTGGAATTTCATCATTTCTTTTTCCTTGTTAAGGATACAACCACGAAAAAATTCTTCTTCACGGTAGAAATCATGGTGGACTCTACCCCATCCTGTTTAGTCCCGCGTCGTCCTCCTACACCCGCCAAGCGTCTCTCAGCGTCAAGACCACTCCGTCCCAGTGGCATCAGCGTCTCGGTCATCCCTCCAATAATATTGTTCAAAACATTGTTAAGAGTAATGATCTAGTGTGTTCTTCTGAACGTCAGACTTCAGTGTGTGATGCTTGTCAGCGTGCTAAGAGTCGAAAATTGCCATATAATTTATCTCATCATGTTTCCACTATGCCTCTTGAGTTAATTCATTCTGATGTATGGGGGCCTGCTATTGCCTCTTCTGGAGGTTATAAGTATTATGTGAGCTTTGTCGATGATTATTCTCGCTTCTGTTGGATATATCTCCTTAAGCACAAGTCTGACGTTGAGCAAGTGTTTTATACTTTTCAGGCTCATGTTGAGCGTCTTCTCCACACTAAAATCATAGCCGCTCGGTCGGACTGGGGTGGCGAGTACCACAAATTGCATCGCTATTTTCAACGCACTGGGATCTCCCATCACGTGTCTTGCCCGCACACCTTGCAGCAAAACAGAGTTGCCGAACGCAAACATCGTCATCTTGTAGAAATAGGTCTTGCCTTGCTGGCTCATTCTTCTCTCCCATTACGTTTTAGGGATGAAGCATTCCTCGCTGCGTGCTACCTCATTAACCGCATGCCTACACATGTCCTTCAACAAGATACACCCATGTATTGTCTCCTTAAGGTGCAACCCAATTACAACTTCCTGCGCACTTTTTGGTGTGCTTGCTGGCTTAGTTTGCGCAAATATGATGCACACAAACTTGCTTTTCGTTCCACCATGTGTGTGTTCCTCGGCTATAGTCCGATGCATAAGGGATACACGTGTCTCGATCGTTCCACGAGACGTATATACATCTCTCGTGATGTTGTTTTCGACGAGTCTATTTTTCCCTATGCCACCCCTGGGGTCACCATAGATGTCTCCTACTTGGCTGATGTTCTCTCTTTTCCTTTCGATGAACCGACTACGGATGACCATATGTGCAAATATGACCTGTCCTATTTGACTACTGACTCGCCTATTCCAGGCCATGCTACTTCTGTGCAGGACACCGTGGCTGACGTGCCTCCATCCCCGGCACCCGACGTGCATGGCGCATGCACGCCTTCCGCCCGGCCATGCCCGAACCGTCTATCGCTTCGCATCCACATGTGGCCGACGCGCCGCTCTCCCCGGTGATCGACGTGCATGGGACATGCACGTCCCCCGCATGGTTAGCTGCTCCTTCGCCCAACCCATTGGTGGCCTCGCCCGGCCCATTGGCGGCCCCAGCGGCTGCCTCGCCCGGCCCATAGGCGGCCCCAACGGCTGCCTCGCCTGGCCCATCAGCGGCTCCTTCACCGCGACGAGGACGCCGCACCCGACTCACCTTCTCCCTCGATGCAGGATGATGCTACTTCGTCGTCGCCGACTGCTTAGCTCGCGTCGCCTTCTGCCGAGGGCATCCCTGTCCCCTCGACTGTGACGCCTCCAGCTGCTCCTGGTCACACCATGGTCACACGTACCCGCGATCACACTCGGCGTGCACTTGTACCGACTGATGGGACCGTCCGATATGTTCCTCGCTGGCGCGCATTTCAAGCGGTGCCTGTCTCTCATCGTGATGCTCTCTGTGAGACCTCCTGGCGTACAACAATGATTTATGAGCTAGCCGCCCTTCATCACAACAAGACTTGGGTTCTTGTGCCTCATCCGCTCGGAGTCAACATTGTTGGGAGTAAATGGATTTTCAAGACCAAGCATCGTCCAGATGGCTCTATTGATAAGTACAAGGCCCGACTGGTCGCCTGTGGTTTCACCAAGAAACTTGGCAGTGACTATGGCGACACGTTCAGTCCGGTTGTCAAGCCGGCTACTGTTCGTTTGGTTCTTGCTCTTGCTGTCTCTCGTGGCTGGAGTCTTCGGCAGATTGATGTCAGTAACGCCTTCCTTCATGGTTTCTTATCTGAGGATGTTTATATGCAGCATCCGCCTAGTTTTGAGGACGCTCGGTATCCCTCACATGTGTGCAAGCTGCAGCGGGCTCTTTGTGTGTCGGATTACGGGTTTCGCAAACCCTTGTGAGGTTCAAACTCTGGGGTGCGTGCGGAGATCTCAACCTACCTAGCCTGCCTACTCGCGATCCTCCTAAGCCTAGCGCGACGAGTTCGAAGAGACAAAGAGACACATCAGTTTATCCTGGTTCAGGCCACCTTGCGGTGTAATACCCTACTCCAGCGTTTTGGTGGATTGCCTCGAGGGCTGAGGATGAACTAGTATAGTGGATGAAATGGCCTCAGGAGGAGAGGTGTTCTTGAGCTCAAGAGAGCTGGTGAGGTGGTCGGGTGAGAATGGATCCGATCCCCCTCCATGGTGGTGGCTAAGTCCTAATTATAGTGGCCTTGGTCCTCTTCCCAAATGTTGGCGGGAAGGGATCCCACAACGGACGGATTTGAAAGGGGACAAGGAGTGCAGCTTATCCTAAAAAAGTAGTCTTCGCCTACGAAAAGCCTCTGGTCGTGACGCTGTGGTGGGCTCGTTGATGACCTCCGTCCTGCCGTCCTGGTGGTCTTGATCTTGTTGCACCAAAATGGAAATCTTTGGCTGATTCCTCGGGACTCCGCACCTGCAGCCTGCCTCCTTTGCACCAAAGAGGAAACCTGTGCTCTGCGCCCGCCTGGCACCCGCCTGGCCTTGGTCGTCATGGCTCACGTCAGCTAAGCCTCGTGAGGTATACCTTGCATAGAACTCTCCGCCCCTCGGGAGCCAGCCTGAGGAGGCTGATCCCCTCGGGGGTCTTGGCGTCGTCCGCCTCACGAGGTTTGGCCCCTCGCGAGGGTCTTGAGTTGTTGATGCTAAAGCTGGGTGTCGGTGTCAAAACCGGCTGATCTCAGGTAGGGGGTCCCGAACTGTGCGTCTAGGCGGATGGTAACAGGAGACAAGGGACACGATGTTTTTACCCAGGTTCGGGACCTCTCGATGGAGGTAAAACCCCACTCCTGCTTGATTAATATTGATGATATGGGTAGTACAAGAGTAGATCTACCACGAGATCAGAGAGGCTAAACCCTAGAAGCTAGCCTATGGTATGATTGTTGTTCGTCCTACGGACTAAAACCCTTCGGTTTATATAGACACCGGAGAGGGCTAGGGTTACACAGAGTTGGTTACAATGGGAGGAGATCTACATATCCGTATCGCCAAGCTTGCCTTCCACGCCAAGGAAAGTCCCATCCGGACACGGGACGAAGTCTTCAATCTTGTATCTTCATAGTCCAGGAGTCCGGCCAAAGGTTATAGTCCGGTCATCCGGACACCCCCTAATCCAGGACTCCCTCAGTAGCCCCTGAACCAGGCTTCAATGACGACGAGTCCGGCGCGCAGATTGTCTTCGGCATTGCAAGGCGGGTTCCTCCTCCGAATACTTCATAGAAGATTTTGAACACAAGGATAGTGTCCGGCTCTGCAAAACAAGTTCCACATACCACCGTAGAGAGAATAATATTTGCACAAATCTAATCTGCTGACGTATTCCGCAGCGTGACATCACGCCACGGCCAAGCCTTTATTCGAATCGTTTTACTGTCCCACCTCAGCGCGTTTAGCGAGGCGGTTTCCTTGGCACGTCTTGTCAAAGCAGAGATCGTGTCCCCTTATTCCGGGATTCTCACCAATACGGGCGTGGGTAACCCAATCGTGCCTGTTGGTATGTCTCCTCAATCGAAGGCGAGTCCCAAACGGTCACGGGGAGGGCTCTTGGTATTCAACCTCTTTATAAAGAGACCAAGGCTCGACTCCTTTCTTTCAATCTCAATCAAATCCGCCTCTCACCTTGAGTTCCAACACCCAAAGCTCCAGATTCAGGCGCTTCGGACCTCCGATGATGTCCGGCTCCGACCTTCAAGGCCGGTGGATGCCTTCCTCCGTTACGGAAGAAGACGTGCTAAAGCTAAGAGATGCCAGGTATCTAACCGGCGAAATCTCGCATAGGCTGCCTGCTCAAGGGCAGGTTATTCCCACTCCCAAGCCTGGTGAGAGCGTGGTGTTCGCGTCTCACTTCCTTCGGGGGCTAGGCTTCCCAACGGACCCCTTCGTGAGGGGGCTCATGTTTTATTACGGGCTGGAATTTCACGACTTAGCTCTGGAGTCCATCCTCCATATCTCATCGTTCATTGTCGTGTGCGAGGCCTTCCTCCGTATTACTCCTCACTTCGGATTGTGGCTTAAGACCTTCAAAGTAGAGCAGAAGATGATTGAGGGGCAGCACGCAGAGTGCGGAGGTGCTGTTATAAGCAAGAATGCCGATGCTCCATGGCCCGAGGGCTCTTTTCAAGAGGAGTTCAGCTTATGGCAACGAGACTGGTTTTATATCACAGCTCCCAGGGGCACCAAATGGGTGGCGCCACCTGCCTTTCGCTCGGGTCCCCCACCACAGCTAGCGTCATGGGTCAATAAAGGGCTTAACTGGGGGCCGTCCAAGGACGTGCCCTTGTTGCAGGGCCGCGTTCGAGATCTCCTAGAAAGAGATATCAATCTGGCTGTAGTGATGCAGGTTATGTTGATTCGCCGCATCCTGCCCTGCAAACGTCGCCCCCTCCGCCTGTGGGAGTTTAATCCGGAAGGACCACGAGCCCTCCAACATTTTGTGGGCGCGACGCCCATGGAGATGTACAAATTGTTCTTCGGATCACAAGCAATGTGTCCGGACTCGTCCGAGGACGCAGGTCTGAGCTACAATCGCCCGGATACTCAAGTAAGTAGCCCTGTACCCGGGCACGCTATCCGTATATTTATCATAAAATTGCCCTTAAAAGAGTTGTCCCTTAAACAGGAGTGGATAGCGAAAGCAAAGCTAATCAGGTGTCCGGCCCCCCTCCCTGAGACTATGCCGGATCCCGTGTTAACCAGGATGTTGGAGGTTGCGCCTTTGGAAGAAGGCGAAGAGGGGAACAAGGAAGCTACCGCCTCCTCGAAGGAGGTTGTCAGGAAAGGAGGAATCAAGAATTCCTCTAACCAGGGGAAGAAGAGGACCGCCTCTGAAGACCCGGAGGCCATGGTCTCAAAGCGGGGGAAGAAATCTTTGTCAGAGGGTCCGGCGCCGGGGGGTGCCTCGGTCGCATTGCGCCCCCAAGGGGATTAGCTCTCCACCGAGCCGTAAGTAAAGAGTTTTTTTTTAAAATGAGAGACATCCCTGTTCTATTTCTGAGGAAGATAACTGAAATTTTACCTTGTAGTTCGGATCTCAGCCCTTCTCAGCAGAGCTCATCTTCAGGGGATCTTCGTCCGGAGATGATGGAGAGCGGAACGCCTCCCCCTGCCGTACCGCCTTGCGAGGCGGGGGACCCTGAGGTGTCATCATGGAGGGTTTCTCCAAATCCGGCAGGGCCGAAAGGCAGTCATATGGCCCCCCAAGGCCCTCCGTGTCCGGCCTTCGAAAAAGGCCATCAGACGAGTCCGACACCGTCCGGTGCACGGTCGGAGGAGCTGAAGGATCTGCTCGGGCGAGCGTCTATCTCAGAAGAACACCGTGCGTTGTTGGATACGGTGATTGGAAGGATTTCATCCACGGAGAGCGGGTTGTACGAGACCGTCAGGAGTTTACTGACAGGTTTTGAGGTACGCGAAATGATGTACCTTTTGACAGATCCGCATATATAAGATGCGCCCTGTATAGATTGTAGCCCCTGAGACTCTGTGCGTTGTCAAAAATGACGGCGCGCCGAGGATCATAATCTCAGGTATAATATGTCGCCTTTCCTATGTAGGTGGCGAAGTGTCCGGTGGCTAGCCGGACTGATGAATTTGCCGAGCTAAAGCGGCAACTCGACGTGGCAGATGCCGACATCGCGCTTGTCAACAAGTGGCTGGACGAGGCACAATGTATGTAATTTCTCCAAAGACACCTGGTAAGAGGAGCTTGATGCCCGTACCTTACAACATGTGTGCTTGATGCAGATGGTGCCGCTGCCATGGAGAACCTTTGGGCGGAACTTGCCCGAGCCAAGGAGCAGGCCAGGAAAAGCGATGCGGCTGCCTTAAAGGCGGCTGAAGAGCTGAAAGCCGAACAGGCTGCTCACTGCCAAAGCAAGAAGGAAATGGCCGAGATGGCTGTAAAGTTGAAGAATGCTACCGACCGCTGCAAGCTTCTTGAAAAAGAAGACCGGGTGGCACAGAAGGACCTAGAGAAGGTCACTACCGAGGCCAAGGATACTCTCTCTGTGATGAGAGCTATGAAGGAGGAGCTACGTCAGGCTGGAGATATCACGGTTGGAAAGCCCTTTATGCTGCGGATGAAGTTCGGGGATCCTAAATATGCTCCGTTGGACCGGCAGTGGAGTGCGGCGAACACTTATCCAGACTTGGCGGTGAGTGCCGCGGACGCGGCCGAACACTTCCGCAATCAAAAGGACCACGAAGTGGAAAAGCTTTTTTGGTCGCAGTTCCACAATCCAGAGCGCCCACTTCCATTAACCGATCATTTGGCTGCATGGGCGGAGCTGAATAGGTTATCCGGACTTGACATGAAGTATGTCGTGAGTCATCTGTGGCCGAAAAGGCCCGAGCCGAAGAGTTATTTTAGCTTGGTGCAGCAGTTCCTCGGTGCGGTGCCGCATATTAATGCAATGAAGGGGTCAGCGTGCATAGAGGGTGCGCAGATGGCTCTTGCCTGTGTCAAGACATACTGGGCGGAGATGAAGGCCATTGCTGTTGCATCCCAAGATTCAGACGAGAGCCGAGTACCTGCCAAGCACTATTTTCAGGAAGTTCTGCAGGGCGCTCGTTTAATAGAGACGCAGTGCTCGAAGGATGTTATGTTCGAATAACATGTATTATTGTAAAATAATGTTTCGATGGAATATAAAAGCTTTTTATACTTGTGCCTTTAAGAATTAGAATACCTCCCGTGCGGCCGTTAATGTATATGTGTATATAACCTGAAAGATGGCAGTCTTCGGCTTCAGCCCCTACACTTATAATGCGGGGGTGTTCGCAGAAGGCGCATTTTCACACTTGATCCAACGTCTTGGTCATATTAAGGAGGTGATAGCGCAGCGAACTAGGCAAACCGGACTATAATGCTTTATCACTTTCACTTAGCCATAGGAGTTTGACAGTGGGGCTACTATATAGCCCTAGGGGCACCACGCTCACCCAAATTCGGGGCGCGTGTGTGCCTGGCCGGGAAACGGCCATTCGTTAATGTGGAGGAATCCTAGAGATTCCGGCGGGTCATCGAGTGGTTGACCAGTCTCACGCTATATCATGACAGTCAGTTTTCGGCTTTCTCTACTGAGGTGCTCGCCTGGCCGAACCGGGGCACAATCGCAGTAGTTCTCCTGGTGCCGCCTTAGCCGATAGAGCGGAACGTAAGGCAGCAAAACACAGGAGCCGGGCAAACCCAACATTTGACCAAAGACATGATTCGGAGCTGATGCATATAAGGCCAAACTCGCGACGCCGAACACTCCCTAAGGTATTCGGTCTTTATGAAAACGGGCTGAACAACGCCCTTGGTAAGAAGCCCCTGGTGTCCAGGTACGCGCAAAATTCTGACGTGGCCACATGCCAAGACGCCAGCCTCCTCCTCGGTTATAACAAGAAACCGGGGGATGTGTATCAACAAGAGACAGTGAAAAAGGTTTACGCAGGGTCTTAATCTGAAAAGAATCCTTGGAACGGGTCCCTACTGCACGTCTGCGCCTGTGTCTCCGTTGTGCCGTATCCTGGACGGGTGTAGCACGGTGTTCATCTGTAAAAGAGAGGAACTTAGTTGAAAAAGATGGTGCGAAAATCTATGCTATATTAAATAAACAACGTATAATTCAGAAAATGGGTAGAATTGAGCTTTATTGTCTCTTGTTGTACACGCGCGGAGCCCCTTGTACAGGGGTATGCGGCTAGTAAGCCCTTGTATGTTTACGCCGGACTCGTCTAGCCATGTCCGGGGTCTGAACGACCTATTTAGGTGCTTTGATTAGTGAAGCCAGTTTAGTGTGTGGCTGTCAAGGCAGCCGCACAGTCTTCCGCGCTCGAGGAACACTTGATATTTCCCTTTAATGAGATGATGCCTCGCGGACCGGGCATTTTAAGCGTAAGGGATGCATAATGCGGTATTGCGTTAAAGCAGGTGAAAGCTTCACGTCCCAGTAGTGCTTGAGAGCTACTTGTAAATGGGGCGATGTGGAAGGTTAGCTTTTCGCGGTGGAAGTTGTTGGGGGAGCCGAACATAACTTCTAACAGGAGAGAACCCGTACAATGGGTATCTGGGCCTGGCATTACCCCTTGAAAGGAAGTGTTGCCATGGCAAATTTTTGTTGGGTTTATCCCCATTTTGCGGATTGTGTCCTGACATAGCAGGTTTAGACCACTGCCGCCGTCCATTAGGACTTGTGTAAAGTGGAGTCCGTCAATTATCGGATCTAATATCAAGGCAGTCCAGCCTGCGTTCCGGATACTTCTAGAGTAATCCTGATGGTCGAAGGTGATTGGTTTTAACAACCAGTGGCGGGACTCCTCTAGGACAGGCCGTATGGCGTGTATCTCTATAGGCGCCACTCTGTTTTTCCCTTTTGTCACATGAAGTGAGTTTACTGTTTTGACTTCTTGTGGGAACTTCTTTTGTTCTCCGGTGCTCTGCTTGTGGGGTTCGTCATCGTCCTCGCTTGGTATGTCGAGCCCCTTGTGTTCGGCGTTGAGTTTGCCGGATTGCTTGAAGACCCAACAACCTCTGTGGGTATGGTTTGCAGGCTTCCCGGGAGTACTGTGGATTTGGCATATTTTGTCCAAGATTTTGTTTCGGTTAGATAGCTCGTCCCTGTTATCCTTGAGGGACAGCTTTTTCTGATTCTGCCGAGGGCTTTTGAATCCGGCGTTGACTACCGTGCTCTTCGGGATGTTTCCCTTGGTCCGGTGCTGGTCCTTGCTACGTCGCAGTTTCCCATTTCCATCCCTAACTTCGGATGTACTTGGGTCGCTGGTACTGCTTCTTGCCAACCAGCTATCCTCTCCTGCGCAAAAGCGGGTCATGAGGCTTGTTAATGCGGCCATTGTTCTTGGCTTTTCTTGGCCGAGGTGTCTGGCGAGCCATTCGTCTCGAACGTTGTGTTTGAAAGCTGCTAAGGCTTCGGCGTCCGGACGGTCGACTAACTAGTTCTTTTTAGTAAGAAATCTGTTCCAGAGTTTCCGGGCTGACTCTCCGGGTCGTTGAGTTATATGACTTAGATCGTCTGCATCCGGAGGTCGGACATAGGTCCCTTGAAAATTTGCCCAAAAAGCATCCTCGAGCTCTTCCCAACTTCCGATGGTGTTTTCGGGAAGGCTTTTAAGCCAATGCCGGGCTGGCCCTTTGAGCTTGAGGGGTAAGTATTTTATGGCGTGGAGGTCATCTCCTCTAGCCATGTGTATGTGGAGGATGTAATCCTCAATCCAGACTCCAGGGTCTGTTGTTCCGTCGTATGCCTCTATGTTTACGGGCATGAATCCCGCTGGAAATTCATGGTCCAACACCTCATCGGTGAAACATAGGGGGTGTGCGGCACCCCTATATTTGGGTGTGCCGTGATGTTCGGATACTTGTTGCGTTGCATTGCTTACTAGAGCTTGCTTTCTTGGCCCGTAGATAGATCTGGCTGGGCCGTTTTTTTGATGCGAATCCTTGTGCGGATCATGTGCCGGCTTGTGTGCGGCGCCATTTGCCGCTCTATGTTGGCCATGGGTTGTTTATCCGACCGGGTGGCTTCCTTATTTTTTGATTGCGGGGGCTCTAAGGCCTCCTCATCAAATTCCGGCAGTAATTTTTGCTTCGGATAGCTCTTTGTGTGGAGACTGTCGCCGTATTTGTCTGCGGTGTTGAGTACTTTGCCCCATCTAATTGTGAGTGCATCTTTCGCTGTTTTGAGCTTCCGCTTCTGCTTTTTCAGGCTATGCGCAGTGGCGACGAGCCTTTTGTGGAGGTTCTTTTGCTCCAACAACTTGTTCGGCGTGAGGTCGTCCGGACTATTATCTTCGCCGGAGACGGGTTGTTCGGTTTGTTTACCCAAGTTGCCCTGTTCGGACGGTTGCTGGATGGCATGTTCGTCGTCCGCCGGTTCGCCCTGCTCTATGTCTGGGTCTGTATGGCTGCTGTCTCTGTCGAGGTGGGGTTTGGAGTGGCGCTTACGCCGCCGCTTTGACTGCTTTTCGAGGGAACGATCCCTGGTTGCGTCCCTTTGTTCCTCGTCGTCGTTTCTTTTAGGTGTGTCCACCATGTATACATCGTGAGATGAGGTGGTTGTCCAATGCCCTATAGGCGCTGGTTCTTGTTCGTCTCCTACATCGTCGTCCATGCCGTCGATGTCTTCGGAGTCAAAGTCGAGCATGTCGGTTAAATCATCGACAGTGGCTACGAAGTGGGTGGAGGGTGGGCTTTGAATTTCTTCGTCATCCGCATCCCATCCTTGCTGACCATAGTCCGGCCAGGGCTCTCCTAATAAAGAGAGAGACTTTAGTGAATTCAGAATGTCGCTGAAGGGCGAGTGTTGAGAGATGTCTATGGCGGCGAACTCCATGATCGGCGCCCAATCGGATTCGATCGGCAGGGGTGCGGAAGGTTCGGAGTCCGGCACCTTGGAGTCACGGGCTTCATAGAGGACAAGGCTGGTGTTCGGCTTGATCGCCATAGAGATTGCAGCCCCCGAGGCAGTGTCCAACCACCCGTCCTCGATTGGCGCAGTCGGCTCTGAGCTAAGGGTCAGAGCGGACACTGGTGCGGCCTCCTGGGCACTGTTCGGCGGCAGAACTAGATCATGCCCATCGTGAAAGTGCGGCGTGCTCGGCTGTGGCTCGAACGCGTCGAAGATCAAGTCTCCGCGAACGTCAGCCGTGTAGTTCAAACTTCCAAATCTGACCTGATGGCCAGGGGCGTAGCTTTTGATCTGCTCCAGATGGCCAAGCGAATTGGCCCGCAGTGTAAAGCCACCGAATACGAAGATCTGTCCGGGGAGAAAAGTCTCACCCTGGACCGCATTGTTGTTGATGATCGGAGGAGCCATCGGGCCTAAAGATGACGACATAGAGGAACTCTCAATGAAAGCACCAATGTCGGTGTCAAAACCGGCGGATCTCGGGTAGGGGGTCCCGAACTGTGCGTCTAGGCGGATGGTAACAGGAGACAAGGGACATGATGTTTTTACCCAGGTTCGGGCCCTCTCGATGGAGGTAAAACCCTACTCCTGCTTGATTAATATTGATGATATGGGTAGTACAAGAGTAGATCTACCACGAGATCAGAGAGGCTAAACCCTAGAAGCTAGCCTATGGTGATTGTTGTTCGTCCTACGGACTAAAACCCTCCGGTTTATATAGACACCGGAGAGGGCTAGGGTTACACAGAGTCGGTTACAATGGGAGGAGATCTACATATCTGTATCGCCAAGCTTGCCTTCCACGCCAAGGAAAGTCCCATCCGGACACGGGACGAAGTCTTCAATCTTGTATCTTCATAGTCCAGGAGTCCAGCCAAAGATTATAGTCCGGTCATCCGGACACCCCCCTAATCCAGGACTCCCTCACTGGGCCATACCGGGCCGTCGATGGAGCCACGCGGTGGGCCACAAGTTGGCAGGGCTGGATACCCCAATATCCAGGATGCCAACAGTAGCCCCCGGGCCCAAGGCGCGCTCGGACTTGTCTTCCAAGCGAAGCCAAAGGGAAAGTGCGGAGCACCGCGAGCCCTAACCGCCCGCGGCCTTGATTACGCGTGGCGATTAATGGGACGTGGGCGACTCCGCTTCCCCACGCTGCCTCGGCAACTGTTCGACTTGATGGGACGATGCGGCATGCAGAAGATCATGATGGCTTGAGGTTGTGGAGGCCGGCGGTTGGCCTCCCTTGGCTATAAATGCGAGGGAGGGGCAGAGCCCCTCGCCCATCTCTCCTTCGTCTTGCTATCGCCTGCTTCTTTTCTTCTTCACCTCACTCCCATGGCGTCGCCGTGGAGGTTTTCAGTAGCCGAGAAGGGGAAGGCTTTCAAGGAGGGGCCAGCCTCTCCGCCTCCAAAGAGAGGCCGTGGCCGTCCCCGCAAGCACCCCGCATCTTCTGCGGCGGTCTCTAGGGGGCGCGGGCGTGCACCCCCAGAGGCGGCGTTGCTCTCGGCGCCCGTGACGGCACCTCTTCTCGCGGCAGGGGCCACCGGGTTCGGAGCAGCCCCCATGACAAGGGGAGGTGCACCGTGATCGTGCGCCCGCCTCGGCCGCACTTCTCCTCGCTGGACGTGCTCCCAGAATTCGTGGTGTGGTCGGAGAGCCCGACCAGCACCTCGCTCCGACTTCCGCGTTTCTTCTCTTGCGAGCTTCCTTCTTTGAGGCTCGACGGCCTCTGGCTGCAAGCTGATGGGTGCTGCAGCAGAGCTTCGTGGGTCGGGGCCGAGGTCGCCGCCTCCGGCAGCGTGGTCCTGACCTGCGGGTGGCAGACGTTTGCTCGCGCGCGAGGCCTAGCCAGAAGGTGCACCCTCCACTTCAAATATGACGGCCTGACGACCCTCTACGTGAGGGTGTTCAGGGAGGACGACCGTCGCACGGGGTGCTGCCTGGAGGATGGCAGCGACGACGAAGGTGGCGATGGTGAGCTTGGTCTTGGTGGCGCGCGCTCCTCTTCCCGCGACGACAGCTCTTCCTCGGATGAGAGCTCGAGCAGTGGTGGCTACGACCAGCCCCCGCGCCGCCATACCCGGGTCGAGGACGTCGGTGGTTCATCCCGCCGTGGCACTCCAGTGAAGCTAGAGTGGAGTGATACATCTCCAACGTATCTATAATTTTTGATTGTTCCATGCTATTATATTACCCCTTTTGGATGTTTATGGGCTTTATTTTACACATTTATATCATTTTTGGGACTAACCTACTAACCGGAGGCCCAGCCCGTATTGCTGTTTTTTTTGCCTATTTCAGTATTTCAAAGAAAAGAAATATCAAACAGAGTCCAAACGGAATGAAACCTTCGGGAGTGTGATTTTTGGAACGAACGTGATCCAGAGGACTTGGAGTGCAAGTCAAGAAGCAGCCGAGGCGACCACGATATAGGAGGGCACCCCCCCTATAGGGCACGTCCCCTGTCTCGTGGGCCCCTCGGGCGGCCACCGACGTACTTCTTCGTCCTATATATACCTACGTACCCCGAAAACATCCAGGAGGCAGACGAAACACAATTTCCACCACCGTAACCTTTTGTATCCACGACATTCCATCTTGGATCCTTCACCGGCACTCTGCCGGATGGGGAATCGACCATGGAGGGCTTCTACATCAACATCCTTGCCCCTCCGATGAGTTGTGAGTAGTTTACCATAGACCTACGGGTCCATAGTTATTAGCTAGATGGCTTCTTCTCGCTTTTTTGGATCTCAATACAATGTTCTCCCCCTCTTTTGTGGAGATCTATTTGATGTAATCACTTTTTGCGGTGTGTTTGTCGAGATCCGATAAATTGTGGGTTTATGATCAAGTTTATCTATGAATAATATTTGAATCTTCTCTGAATTCTTTTATGTATGATTGAGTTATCTTTGCAAGTCTCTTCGAATTATCAGTTTGGTTTGGCCTACTAGATTGATCTTTCTTGCCATGGGAGAAGTGTTTAGCTTTGGGTTCAATCTTATGGTGTCCTTACCCAGTGATAGAAAGGGTTGCAAGGCACGTATTGTATTGTTGCCATCGAGGACAACAAGATGGGGTTTATATCATATTGCTTGAGTTTATCCCTCTACATCATGTCATCTTGCTTAATGCGTTACTCTGTTCTTATGAACTTAATACTCTAGATGCAGGCAGGAGTCGGTCGATGTGTGGAGTAATAGTAATAGGTGCAGGCAGGAGTCGGTCTACTTGTTATGGACGTGATGCCTATATACATGATCATGCCTAGATAATCTCATAATTATTCACTTTTCTATCAATTGCTCGACAGTAATTTGTTCACCCACCGTAATACTTATGCTATCTTGAGAGAAGCCTCTAGTGAAACCTATGTCCCCCGGGTCTATCTCTTATCATATTTGCTTCCAATCTACTTTTATTTGCATATATATTATAAAATATCAAAAATATATTTATCTTATCTTACTATCTCTATCAGATCTCACTTTTGCAAGTGGCCGTGAAGGGATAGACAACCCCTTTATCGCGTTGGTTGCGAGTTCTCAGTTTTTTTGTGTAGGTGCGTGGGACTTTTGAGGAGCCTCCTACTGGATTGATACCTTGGTTCTCAAAAACTGAGGGAAATACTTACGCTACCATTACTGTATCACCCTCTCCTCTTCGAGGAAAACCAACGCAAGCTCAAGACGTAGCATGGAGCCCGACGTGAGGCTAGGGGCCTGCGAACTTGGACTCAAGACCGGCACCTTGAGGCGCTGCTTGAGGATGCGGTGCTGGTGCCGGGTTTGTACGTCTTTGGGCCCTCTTTGTTTAGCCTTTTCTTTCTCTTGTAATTCAAAAAAGAAGATGGTGTACCCCGCGAGGGCATGTAATGAACTATGGCAGTTATGCCATTTATGCTATGCTTGCTATCTTGATGTTGTGTTGTAACATTTGTGATCCGGGTAAGTTAGAATAGGAAAACTTAGCTTGGTATGTGCGTAGTAGTTTTCCGCCTCGCAAAGACCTGGCCTCAGGTACACGACGGGGCCCCCTTCCCGGGGAGCCGTGGGGTCTCAGGAGGTGCCGCGGGGCCACTGCAGGGCTGCTTATAGAGGAAAAGAAAAAATTGACGAGCGGGTCACTCCTTCTTATGTGAGCCCCCTGCCATAGATTAGCTCGGACTTGATGCACCGCGTCGCGCTGCCCGGGAGGCATGGATATGAGGGGTGCTGGTGCCCGTGAGCTTGCTCGAGGACTCCTCGCGAGGATGAGGCCGAAACACCCGGGTTCGGCGCGGTGGGCGTTGATACGTCTCCAACGTATCTATAATTTTTGATTGTTCCATGCTATTATATTACCTGTTTTGGATGTTTATGGGCTTTACTTTACACTTTTATATCATTTTTGGGACTAACCTACTAACCGGAGGCCCAGTCTGAATTGCTGTTTTTTTGCCTATTTCAGTGTTTCGAAGAAAAGGAATATCAAACAGAGTCCAAACGGGATGAAACCTTCGGGAGCGATCTTTTCGGAACAAACGCAATCCAGGAGACTTGGAGTGGAAGTCAAGCAGCAAACGAATCTCTTCGAATTATCAGTTTGGTTTGGCCTACTAGATTGATCTTTTTTGCAATGGGAGAAGTGCTTAGCTTTGGGTTCAATCTTGTGGTGTCCTTTCCCAGTGACATCAGGGGCAGCAAGGCACGTATTGTATTGTTGCCATCGATGATAAAAAGATGGGGTTTATATCATATTGCATGAGTTTATCCATCTACATCATGTCATCTTTCTTAATGCGTTACTCTGTTCTTCATGAACTTTATACTCTAGATGCAGCAGGAGTCGGTCGATGTGTGGAGTAATAGTAGTAGATGCAGAATCGTTTCGATCTACTTGTCATGGACGTGATGCCTATATACATGATCATGCCTAGATAATCTCATAACTATGCACTTTTCTATCAATTGCTCGACAGTAATTTGTTCACCCACCGTAATACTTATGCTATCTTGAGAGAAGCCACTAGTGAAACCTATGGCCCCCGGGTCTATCTTTTATCATATAAGTTTTCCATCTACTTTTATTTGCATCTTTTATTTTCCAATCTATATCATAAAAATACAAAAAATATTTATCTTATCTTATTATCTCTATCATATCTCACTTTTGCAAGTTACCGTGAAGGAATTGACAACCCCTTTTTCGCATTGGTTGCGAGGTTCTTGTTTGTTTGTGTAGGTACGTGGGACTTTTGAGGAGCCTCCTACTGGATTGATACCTTGGTTCTCAAAAACTGAGGGAAATACTTACACTACTTTGCTGCATCACCTTTCCTCTTCAAGGGAAAACCAACGCAGTGCTCAAGAGGTAGCAAGAAGGATTTCTGGCGCTGTTGCCGGGGAGGTATTTGCTCAAGTCAAGACATACCAAATACCCATCACAAACTCATCTCCCTCGCATTACATTATTTGCCATTTGCCTCTCGTTTTTCTCTCCCCCACTTCACCCTTGCCGTTTTATTCGCCCTCTCTTTCCCAATCTTCTCCCTTTCGTTTGTTTTTTGTGTGCTTGTCGCTATGGCTAGTTCTGTATCTACTCCTTTGTCTCCCGAGTTTGAAGTTCTTCACTTCAAGCAAAGGCAAGGAGAAAACCTGAAAGATGCTTGGTTTAGGATGATGGAATCTTACCGTAACTGCACTTTAGAGGTGAATTTTAGAATTGTTCTTCGCAATTTTTATGTTAGACTAAATATGTCCCATAGACAACTCTTGGATTGTATTGCCAAAGGAAATTTTATCGAGATTGATCCCAGTATTTCGCATGAAGTCATAGAGGGAATAGTGGGAACACTACCTCAAAAAGGGGGATCACATCATACCCCGGAGGACACACAAGTTTTTGAGAAATTTGCGAAGTAACAAAGTTTTTACAAAAGTCCCTTGAACCTCTTAAGAGTGTTAGCGGAAATCTTCACCGCATGAATATGTTGATTACCCTTTGTAATAAGCGGTTGGATTCTTTAGATCTAAAAATTTCTGAGTATGAGGGGAAACGTAAAGAACCTCCCGGATTCGAACAAGACTTCGCTAAAAAATTGAAAACTAAAGATGGTACTACTTAGATCTATTTTTCGCTTTTATGCCTAGCTAGGGGCGTTAAACAATAGCGCTAGTTGGGAGGAAACCCAATTTTATTTTTGTTTCTTACTTTTTGCTTCTGTTTAGTAATAAATATTTCATCTAGCTTCTGTTTAGATGTGTTTTCATGTTTTAATTAGTGTTTGTGCCAAGTAGAACCTATAGGATAATCTACGGTGATAGTTAATTTGATTCTGCTGAAAAACAGAAACTCTTGTGCCATTGAAAATAATTTTAGTAAATCAGAGAAACATGATTTTGCGTTTATTCGTTTTGATGTAGATCAATAGGAAAATTTCCCAGGACTTCCTATTTTGGTAGGATTTTTAGAGTTCCAGAAGTATTCGAAAGTTACAGATTTCTACAGACTGTTCTGTTTTTTGACAGATTCTGTTTTTCGTGTGTTGTTTGCTTATTTTGATGCATCTATGGCTAGTATCGGGGGGTATGAACCATAGATAAGTTGGAATACATTAGGTTTAACACCAATATAAATAAAGAATGAGTTCATTACAATACCTTATGTGGTGGTATTTCTTTGTTGCACTAACGGAGCTTATGAGATTTCCTGTTGAGTTTTGTGTTGTGAAGTTTTCAAGTTTTGGGTAAAGATTTGATGGACTATGGAATAAGGAGTGGCAAGAGCCTAAGCTTGGGGATGCCCATGGCACCCCAAGATATTCAAGGATAACCAAAAGCCTAAGCTTGGGGATGCCCTGGAAGGCATCCCCTCTTTCGTCTTCGTCTATCGGTAACTTTACTTGGAGCTATATTTTTATTCGCCACATGATATGTGTTTTGCTTGGAGCGTCTTGTATGATATTAGTCTTTGCTTTTTAGATTACCACAATCATCCTTGCTGTACACACCTTTTGGGAAAAACCCACATGATTTGGAATTTATTAGAATACTCTATGTGCTTCACTTATATCTTTTGAGCTAGATAGTTTTGCTCTAGTACTTCACTTATATCTTTTAGAGCACGACGGTGGCTTTAATTTTGTAGAAATTGTTGATCTCTCATGCTTCACTTATATTATTTTGAGAGTCTTTTAGAACAGCATGGTATTTGCTATGGTTATAAAATTGGTCTTATAATGATGGGCATCCAAGTTGGGTATAATAAAAACTATCATAGGAAGTGAATTGGATGCTATGATCAATTTGTTGCTTGATAATTGTTTTGAGATATGGAGGTGGTGATATTAGAGTCATGCTAGTTGGGTAATTGTGAATTTAAAGAATACTTGTGTTGAAGTTGGCAAGTCCCGTAGCATGCACGTATGGTAACCGTTGTGTAACAAATTTGAAACATGAGGTGTTCTTAGATTGTCATCCTTATGAGTGGCGGTCGGGGACGAGCGATGGTCTTTTCCTACCAATCTATCCCCCTAGGAGCATGCGCGTAGTGCTTGGTTTTTGATGACTTGTAGATTTTTTCAATAAGTATATGAGTTCTTTATGACTAATGTGAGTCCATGGATTATATGCACTTTTACCTTTCCATCATTGCTAGCCTCTTCGGTACCGTGCATTGCCGTTTCTCACCTTGAGACTTGGTGCAAACTTCGCCGATGCATCCAAACCCCGTGATACGATACACTCTATCACACATAAACCTCCTTATATCTTCCTCAAAACAGCCACCATACCTACCTATTATGGCATTTCCATAGCCATTCTGAGATATATTGCCATGCAACTTTCCACCGTTCCGTTCATCATGACACGCATCATCATTGTCATATTGCCTTGCATGATCATGTAGTTGACATCGTATTGTGGCAAAGCCACCTTCATAATTTTTCATACATGTCACTCTTGATTCATTGCCCATCCCGGTACACCACCGGAGGCATTCATATAGAGTCATATCTTGTTCTAGTTTTGAGTTGTAACTCATGAGTTGTAAATAAATAGAAGTGTGATGATCATCGTTATTAGAGCATTGTCCTTTATAAAAAAATAAGAAAGGCCAAAAAGAAAAGAAAAAGAAAGGCCAAAGAAAAAAGAAAGATAGGCCAAATAAAGAAAAAAAGAAAGGCCCAAAAAAAGAAAAAAGAGAAAGAAAAAAAGAAGAGGAAAAAAAGAAAGAAAATAAAAAGGGGGACAATGTTACTATCTTTTTCCACACTTGTGCTTCAAAGTAGCACCATGTTCTTCATATAGAGAGTCTCACTTGTTGTCACTTTCATATATTAGTGGGAATTTTTCATTATAGAACTTGGCTTGTATATTCCAACGATGGGCTTCCTCAAAATGCCCTAGGTCTTCGTGAGCAAGCAAGTTGGATGCACACCCACTAGTTTCTTTTGTTGAGCTTTCATACATTTATAGCTCTAGTGCATCTGTTGCATGGCAATCCCTACTCCTCATGTTGACATCAATTGATGGGCATCTCCATAGCCCATTGATTATCCTCTTCAATATGAGACTTTCTCCTTTTTTGTCTTCTCCACACAACCTCCATCATCATATTCTATTCCACCCATAATGCTATATCCATGGCTCATGCTCATGTATTGCGTGAAAGTTGAAAAAGTTTGAGATTACTTAATATGAAACAATTGCTTGGCTTGTCATCGGGGTTGTGCAAGATGAGAGCATTCTTGTGTGACGAAAATGGAGCATGACCAAACTATATGATTTTGTAGGGATGAACTTTCTTTAGCCATGTTATTTTGAGAAGACATGATTGCTTTGATTAGTATGCTTGAAGTATTACTATTTCTTATGTCAATATGAACTTTTATTTTGAATCATTTGGATCAGAACATTCATGCCACAATAAAGAAAATTACATTAAGGATTGTGCTAGGTAGCATTCCACGTCAAAAATTCTGTTTTATCATTTACCTACTCGAGGACGAGCATGAATTAAGTTTGGGGATGCTTGATACGTCTCCAACGTATCTATAATTTTTGATTGTTCCATGCTATTATATTACCTGGTTTGGATGTTTATGGGCTTTACTTTACACTTTTATATCATTTTTGGGACTAACCTACTAACCGGAGGCCCAGCCTGAATTGATGTTTTTTGCCTATTTCAGTGTTTCGAAGAAAGGGAATATCAAACGGAGTCCAAACGGGATGAAATCTTCGGGAGCGATCTTTTCAGAACAAACGCAATCCAGGAGACTTGGAGTGGACGTCAAGCAACAAATGAGGCGGCCACGAGGGTGCTCGGCGTGCCCCCTGGGGGTGGGCATGCCCCCCACCCTCGTGGGCCCCTCGTTGCTCCACCAACGTACTTCCTTCGCCTATATATACTCCCGTACCCTGAAAACATCCAGGAGCACCACAAAAACCTAATTCCACCGCCGCAACCTTCTGTATCCCTGAGATCCCATCTTGGAGCCTTTGTCGGCGCTCCGCCGGAGGGGGAATCGACCATGGAGGGCCTCTACATCATCTCCAAGGCCTCTCCGATGAGTTGTGAGTAGTTTACCATAGACCTTCGGGTCCATAGTTATTATCTAGATGGCTTCTTCTCTCTCTTTGAATCTCAATACAAAGTTCTCCCCGATCTTCTTGGAGATCTATTCGATGTAACTCTTTTTGCGGTGTGTTTGCCGAAATCCGATGAATTGTGGGTTTATGATCAATTTTATCTACGAGAAATATTTGAATCTCCTATGAATTCTTTTATGTATGATTGGTTATCTTTGCCAGTCTCTTCAAATTATCAGTTTGGTTTGGCCTACTAGATTGATCTTTCTTGCAATGGGAGAAGTGCTTAGCTTTGGGTTCAATCTTGTGGTGTCCTTTCCCAGTGACAGCAGGGGCAGCAAGGCACGTATTGTATTGTTGCCATCGAGGATAAAAAGATGGGGTTTATATCATATTGCATGAGTTTATCCCTCTACATCATGTCATCTTTCTTAATGCGTTACTCTGTTCTTCATGAACTTAATACTCTAGATGCAGGCAGGAGTCGGTCGATGTGTGGAGTAATAGTAGTAGATGCAGAATCGTTTCGATCTACTTGTCATGGACGTGATGCCTATATACATGATCATGCCTAGATAATCTCATAACTATGCACTTTTCTATCAATTGCTCGACAGTAATTTGTTCACCCACCGTAATACTTATGCTATCTTGAGAGAAGCCACTAGTGAAACCTATGGCCCCGGGTCTATCTTTTATCATATAAGTTTTCCATCTACTTTTATTTGCATCTTTTACTTTCCAATCTATATCATAAAAATACCAAAAATATTTATCTTATCTTATTATCTCTATCAGATCTCACTTTTGCAAGTTACCATGAAGGGATTGACAACCCCTTCATCGCGTTGGTTGCGAGGTTCTTGTTTGTTTGTGTAGGTGCGTGGGACTTTTGAGGAGCCTCCTACTGGATTGATACCTTGGTTCTCAAAAACTGAGGGAAATACTTACGCTACTTTGCTGCATCACCCTTTCCTCTTCAAGGGAAAACCAACGCAGTGCTCAAGAGGTAGCAAGAAGGATTTCTCGCGCGTGCGCAAGGGTAGGACCGAGGCGCACACACCTGCCTAGCCCCACGTGCGAGGCGCGCGAGAGGAAGTGACGGGTGACTGCCACCTCTCTCACGCCCCCAAGCAGAAAACAACTCAGGAAGAAAACAGATTAAGGGACCAGAGTTCGAAAATACCAAATCCATTGAAAGGTCACTAAAAACTGCAAGCAACTTCAGAAAGCAAATGAAAAGCCGCGTCCGGCACCTAAACTAGTCTTCTCACCAGCTCGGAGCTAAGTGCTGCCACTAAGACGTGGGAGGGAGCCCCCATGAGGCCCCAGGGAGACTCTCAGGAGACTCCGGGGCATGTACGGCCCACTCATTATTACGTGAGAGTGTCACGAACGGAGAGCTTCACAGGACGGAGCCTTACTTCACAGGCCGGAGCCTTTCTTCAGGGGTTGAACTTCTAGAGGTGCTGGATGTTCCAGGCGTTCTGGATGGGGACCCCGTCCTGTGTCTCCAGGCGCGCAGCGCCAGGCCTGAAGACATGGGCAATCCTAAACGGGCCCTACCACATGGGAGAAAGCTTGTGCAACCCCTCCCTGGAGAGCACCCGCCTCAGGACGAGGTCACCCACCTCTAACGCCCTGGAGCGGACGCTGTGGTAGTGGTACCACCGCAGCACCTGCTGGTACCTCGCCGCCTGGAGCGAGGCTTGATGACGGAGTTCCTTCCCTAGCACGAGATCCATCCCCCGCATGGCGTCCTGGCGCACCTCGTCGAACACCAGGACCCGCGTGGAGTGATGCTTGACCTCGTGTGAGAGAACCGCTTCTACTCTGTAGACGAGGAAGAATGGCGTCTCTCCCATTGGCTTGGTCGCGGTGGTGCGGATGGACCACAACACAGACTGCATCTCGTCGAGCCAGCCCCTGCTGCAGTCCTCGAGCTTCTTCTTGAAGGTCCTGGTCTTGAGGCCCCTCAGGACTGCCGCATTGGCCCGCTCGGCCTGGTCATTGCTCCATGGGTGTGCCACTAAGGTGTAGCATATCTGCGTTCCAAGGTTAGCACAATATGTTTTGAAAAGGTTACTGGTGAACTGCGAGCCCTTGTCAGTGATGATGCGGTTGGGGACCCCAAACTGGCTCAGGATTCCCTTGATGAACTTTACGGCCGATCCAGCTAGAATAGTGCACATGACTTCTACCTCCGCCCACTTGGTGAACTTGTCGATGGCGACGTAGAGGTACCGGTAGCCCCCTGGCGCTCGAGGGAACGGCCCCAAGATGTCCATCCCTCGGACCGCGAATGACCATGTGAGCGGGATTGTCGGGAGGCCCTGCGCGGGCTGGTGGATTTGCTTGGCGTGAAACTGGCATGCTTCACAAGAGCGCACCAACTCTGCGGCGTCGTTGAGCGTGGTGGGCCCGTAGAAGCCGTTGCGGAATGCCTTGCCCACCAAAGTGCATGCTGAGGAATGATGCCCGCAGTCCCCACCATGCATGTATGTCCGCTAGAATCTCAAGCCCCTGTTCCCTGGAGATGCACCGCAACGAAACATCATTGGGCATCTTGTGATATAACTCACCATCCTGGATGCAGTACGCGGTGGCTTGACGCGCCACGCACTCGGCTTCCTCATCCTTCTCTGGCAGGGTCCCTTGGAGCAGGTACGCCTTGAACTCTCCGGTACAGCACCCCTCCTGAGGCTGGAGCACAAGCAGCAGGCGGGGCCCCGAGGGGTGGCCACAGGCTGGGGCGCCCGTCTCCGGTGGCTAAGGCAAGCCTTCCTGAGGCGGTGCTGGAGTTGCAGTGGGGGGAGCCATAGACGGCTTGAGAGCCGCTCCTCAAACACCCCTGGCTCTTGAGGGAGCCTACAGGAGGCTCTCTTGGCGATGTCATCCGCCTCCTTGTTCGTTGTACGCGACACGTGCTGCAACTCCACGCCCATGAATCGTTTCTCCATCTTGCGTTCCTCTTCTAGGTACGCCTCCATATGCTCGTCCTTGGGTGTGTACTCCTTGTTGGAGAAGTTCATGAGGAGCTGAGAGTCGCCCTTGATGGTGAGGCGCTTCACCCCAGTGCTGCCGCGGCCCTGAGCCCGGCGAGCAAGCCTTCAAACTTTGCAATGTTGTTGGAGACCTTCTCACCCTGCTGGAAGCAGAGCTGCACCACATAGTAGAGCTTGTCCTTGGTGGGTGAGATGAGGACGGCCCCTACTCTCGCGCCTTGTCGCGCGAATGCTCCATCAAAGTACATGATCCACCCGTCCAGTTCCTCATCTCCTCGCAAGAGGGAGCGGTCCTCGCTTACTCCGCGGTCGGGAGTGTTAGTCCACTCGGCCACGAAGTCCATGAGGGCTGCACCCTTAATGACCTTGGTGGTGCTGAACTCGAGATTGAACGCCTGAAGCTCGATGTTCCATTCGACAACTCGCCCGGCGTCATTCAGGCTCTGGAGCACCCTCTCCAGCGGGTATGCCGAAACAACCTTGATGGGGTGGCCTTGAAAGTAGTGGCACCATTTCCGGGAGGCGACTAGGAGCACGAGCAGGAGTTTCTGAGGCATGGGGTAGCGCGCCCGGGACTCCTTCAGTACCATGCTGACTAAGTAGACAGGGTGCTCGAGGGAGGCATCAGCGAAGTCTTTTTCTTCATGAGGGCGCGGGTCTTCCATGGCTTCGTGAGGTCCACCCTTAGGAGCCTCGGTGGCCGCGGGGTCAGTCGAGGCCCCAGGCACATCGTCCTGAGGGTGTTGTGTCTTGCTCGATGGTTGTGCATCCTGCTGAGGTTTCTTGGACGGGCGTTGCTTCTGGGGCCTTCTGACCCCCTTTCTCGCTGGGCAGCACGGACGCGGGTGACCTGAGGGCGAGCTTGAGGGCCTGCAGCGCGCCCTTGGTGTCCCCCGCCACCGTGAGGACACCGTTGCTGCCGGCCATCTTCATGACGTTGTACGCGAGATGGGTAGCAGCCATAAACTGGGCCAAGGCCGGGTACCCCAGAATGGCATTGTATGGCAGGTCGATCTTGGCGATGTCAAAGTCGATGAGCTCGGTGCGGTAGTTGTCACGTGTCCTGAAGGTGACAGGGAGGTGGATCTGCCCCAGGGGGCTGATGGAGCCGCCACCGACCCCGGAGAAAGGCTTGGAGGGGCGAAGCCGGCTGGGCGGCATGTGCAGCAGGCCGAATGCCTCTAGGGAGAGCACGTTGAGGGCGGCTCCACCGTCGATGAGGGTTCTGGTGACTGCCATGTTGCAGATGGTGGGGGTGCAAAGCATTGGGAGCACGCCTGCTCCTGTCGTGGCGGCGGGATGATCTTCGAGGCCGAAGGTGAGGTCGGCCTTGGGCACCGTCCAGCCCGGGTGAGCCCCCGAGCCCGCCTGGGTGGGGCTTACTCGTCGGTAGAACTACTTGATGTGGTAGTTGGAGGGTGGTGCCTGCGAGCCACCTAGGATTGTTGCGACGACCGGGGGCGCCGGTGCCGTGTAGCAGGCGAGGAAGAGGTTGCGCAGCTCTTCCCATGAGGCCACAGAGGACGCCGACAGGTCGAGTAACCAGGCGCGCGGTGCGCCTACAAGGGCTATGGGGAGCCAGTTGGCCTTCACCTTGTTGTCTCCGCTGGCCGCCCAGACTGCCTCCTCGTATGCTTGAAGAAAGGCGGCCGGATATGCCGTGCCGTCATAACGTGGCGACATCTTTGGTCGTAACTTGGACGACCACTGCACCTGCCGCAGGGAGAGGGTGAAACACCATAGCCCAGACGCTTCTTCGGGAGCGCGTGTCAGCTGGGTCGATGGAGGAGCGCCCGCCATCGGGGCCGGCAGCACGATCTGGTGGTCGGGTTAGAAGATTCCGCCGCACCCCTACCTGGCGTGCCAAATGCCGGATTACGGGTTCTGAAAACCCTTTTGAGGTTCGAACTCTGGCATGCGTGCGGAGATCTAAATCTACCTAGTCTGCCTACTCACGATCCTCCTAAGCCTAGCGCGACGAGCTCGAAGAGACAAAGAGACACAACAGTTTATCCTAGTTCGGGCCACCTTGCGGTGTAATACCCTACTCCAGCATTTTGGTGGATTGCCTCGAGGGCTGAGGATGAACTAGTACAGTGGATAACTGGCCTCAGGAGGAGAGGTGTTCTTGAGCTCAAGAGAGCTGGTGAGGTGGTCGGGTGAGAATGGATCCGATCCCCCTCCATGGTGGTGGCTAAGTCCTATTTATAGTGGCCTTGCTCCTCTTCCCAAATGTTGGTGGAAAGGGATCCCACAACAACCGGATTTGAAAGGGGGCAAGGAGTGCAGCTTATCCTGACAAAAGTAGTCTTTGCCTACGAAAAGCCTCTGGCAGTGACACTGTGGTGGGCTCGTCGATGACCTCCGTCCTGGCAATCTTGGTCTTGTTGCACCAGAATGGAAACCTTTGGCTGATTCCTCGGGACTCCCTGCCTGCGGCCTGCCTCCTTTGCACCAAAGAGGAAACCTGCGCTCTGCGCTCGCCTGACGCTTGCCTGGCCTTGGTCGTCATGGCTCATGTCAGCTGAGCCTCGTGAGGTATACCTTGCATAGAACTCTCCGCCCCTCGGGAGCCAGCCTGAGGAGGCCGATCCCCTCGGGGGTCTTGGCATCGTCCGCCTCGCGGGGCTTGGCCCCTCGCGAGGGTCTTGAGTTGTTGATGCTGAAGCTGGGCCGTACCAGGCCGTCTATAGAGCCACGTGGTGGGTCGCAGGCAGGCAGGGCTGGATACCCCCTTATCCAGGACGCCGACACTGTGGACTCAAACAGTCCCCTCGTGTGTGGTATGCTCGGCTCAGTGCACGTCTTATTCAACTTGGTTTTGTCTCCTCCAAAGTAGACACATCTCTGTTTTTCTTCCGCTATTGTGATGTTCAGATCTATATGCTCGTCTATGTGGATGATATTGTTATTGCTGGATCTTCTCCACGAGCTGTTGATGGTCTTGTTCACTCCCTTGTGGCCAGTTTCCCTATCAAGGACCTTGGGCCTTTGGAGTACTTCCTTGGTTTGGAAGCGTCGTACAATTCAGGGGGGATGACATTGACTCAATGGAAGTATGCCTTTGATCTTTTGCACTGTGTGAGCATGGAGAATTGTAAGCCCACTTCCACACCGTTGTCTACCTCAGATCAGCTTTCCCGATTGTCTGGACAACCTCTCAGTACCGATGATTCTTTCCGATATCACAGTGTCATTGGTGGACTGCAGTATTTGACACTCACTCGTCCAGATATTTTGTTTGTAGTGAACAAGGTATGCTAGTATCTCTTGCAGCCCACTAATGTTCATCTGGAAGATGTTAAGCGCATTCTGTGCTATGTGAAAGGGACATTGCACACATGACTGAAGTTTTGGAAGGCTGCCTCCACGAGCATTAGTATTTTTACTGATGCAGATTGTGCGGGATGCCCTGATGATCTTCGATCCATCGGAGGCTTTGCTATCTTTGTTGGACCGAATCTTGTTTCCTGGAGTTCTAAGAAACAACCGACAGTGTCAAGATCCAGTATAGAGGCTGAGTACAAAGCTTTGGCAAACGGAGCTGCTGAAGCCATCTGGGTAGAGTCACTACTCAAAGAGCTTGGTGTTTCAAAGTAGCGTGTTCCCGTTCTCTCGTGTGGTAATTTAGGAGCCACATATCTGACTGCCAACCCAGTTTTCCATGCACGTACCAAGCACATTAAGATCGATTTCCATTTTGTGCATGAGCATGTTGCTTCTGAGCTCTTGAGGTCTGGTTCATTTCCTCTAATGATCAGCTGGCTGATGTGTTCACCAAACCAGCCACTCGACAGATGCTAGACCGTTTTAGTACCAATCTAATCCTTGTATAGAGTATAAGTTCGTATTGAGGGGGAGTGTTAAATAAGTCTAGTGTGTCACATACACGTATTCTGTACTTGTGTAATTGTATGTGCTGATCATTATATATAGAGATACATAGAAAGGCATTGCCCCACGGAAAACCCTAAACCCTATTCTTAAACTTTGTCCACCGTGTCGTCCAAGGTGGGGCACGCCTTTTTACTATCCTACGTGAGTTGCCACAGGACAGCCATGTAGCAGCATGCCGGGCAGGTGAATCTCTTAAGATCACCATGGATGACCTTAGGTGCGGCGTGCCCCAATGCCACAAAATTCAAACGGCGCCATTTGTCGTGTCATGTCTTGATTCCTGACATCATCCATCGTAGCGGCGTGGCTCGCATTAAGGGGCTGTTTGGTTTCTAGCCACACCTTGTCACACTTTGCCACACCTAACCTTAGGCAAGTTTGACCAAGTTAGGTAAGTGTTTGGTTCTAGCCACATCTAAGGCAAGGATTTTTTTATGAGCAGTGAGCCCCACATGTCATAGACACAAAAAATGTGGCAAGATTTCTTTAGGCAAGCCAAAGTGTGGCTAACAATCTGAACAACTCAACTAAGGCAAGTGTGGCAAGTGTGACAAAAATCATGTGACAATATATGGTAAATATAGTCACAATCCAAACAGCCCCTAAGTGCTCCTGTCAAACCGTCTCTTACTGTCTCCATCCTCGTGGAGGCTTGCGGGGTAAGAGGGCTTCTCAGATCGATCCCGGGAAACCTTCATCGAGAGGCAACGCCCCACAGCTATACTTCTTGACGAGCTAGTACAACATTAGGTAGCTGAGCCTCTAGCCGAATGCCATCGTCAAGGCTCCGGTCTACCAGCCCTGGGTACCAGTTGGGCCGACAGTCTGCATGTGTAAACTGATTAGCTACACCGCATCTGAAAATTCAAGGTGAACCATATAATACGACACGTTGGTTCAATATTGACCGATCGGTTTCTATCCATCAGTCCACCTCGTCTCGTCGCGCACATGGTAACTTTTTAAAATAGATAGTAAACCATTTTAAATACACGGTGAACACTTTATAGAACAAGGTGAATATATTTCCAAATACATGATGAACATTTTATAAATATGTGGTGACCATTTTTTTATTGTATTGAACATCTTTTAAAACACGGTGATTATTTTTGAAAATATGTGACGGACATTTCATAAAACAAGGCAAACATTTTCAAACATATCTGATGTACATTTTCTAAAACATGGTGAACACTACCGAAAACATACACTCTAAACATTTTTAATTAAATCAATGTACAAAAAAAATGGAGAATCAAATATAAATCTATAAATAAGAAGAGAATCCTGAGGGTAGAATGAAGAATGACAAATTTAAACCTATTATGGAGAGATTTGGGAAAAGGTGCAGTAATTGGAACGAGGGATTTATGTCCCAAGCAGAAAAAGAGGTAAATGTCAAGTATGTGGTTCAAGCTTGCCAACCCATACTGACGCAACACAGTACCAAGAGACTGGGGATAGCTGGGCTGGCGATGTCGCGCGGTGTTGGAAATATGCCCTAGAGGCAATAATAAAGTGGTTATTATTATATTTCCTTGTTCATGACAATCGTTCATTATCCATGCTATAATTGTATTGACCCGAAACTCAAATACATGTGTGGATACATAGACAACAACATGTCCCTAGTAAGCCTCTACCGTACTATCTCGTTCATCAAAATTGTCTATTGTTTCCTAGTCATAGACATGAGTTGTCATTTGATAACGGGATCACATCATTGGGAGAATGATGTGATGGACAAAACCCAAAACTATAAAGTAGCATATGATCGTATCAAGTTTATTGCTATCATTTTCTACATGTCAAGTATATGTTGCTATGACCATGAGATCATGCAACTCACTGACACATGAGGAGTACCTTGTGTGTACCAAATGTCTCACGTAACTGGGTGACTATAAAGGTGCTCTACATGTGTCTCCGAGGGTGTCTATTGAGTTGACATGGATCAAGACTGGGATTTGTCACTCCATATGACAAAGAGGTATCTTAGGGCCCACTCGGTAATACAGCATCGCAATGAGCTTGCAAGCAATGTGACTAAAGTGTTACATGGGATCTTGTATTACGTAACAAGTAAAGAAACTTTCTGGTAACAAGATTTAACTAGGTATGGTGATACCGACGATCGAATCTCGGGCAAGGAACTTACCGATAGACAAAGGGAACTACATACGGGATTAGATGAATCCTTGACATCAAAGATTCGACCGATAAAGATCTTCATAGAATATGTAGGAATCAACATGGGAATCCAGGTCCCTCTGTTGGTTATTGACCGTAGAGGTGTCTTGGTCATGTCTGCATAGTTCTCGAACCCGCGGTGTCTACGCACTTAACGTTTGGTGGCGATATAAGTATAGTTGAGTTGTTATGGTGGTTACCGAAGGTTGTTTGGAGTTCCGGATGAGATCCGGGACGTGGAGAGGAACTCCGAAATGGTCCGGAGGTGATAATTGATATATAGGATGAACGGTGTCAGAGTCCGAAAGTGTTCCAGGGGCACCGAGTTATGGCCAGGATGACCGAAAGGGTTTTCGGGGCCCCAACAAGTGTTGGGGTGCCTCATGGGCCAAGGGGAGGGGGCACACTAGCCCACTAAGGGGCTGTGCACACCCCTCACCCCTTCTCACATAACCATAGGAGGTGGGGGCCCCCTAGGGCTACCACCCCTTTGCCTTGGGGGCCAAGCCTCATAAGGGGGGGGGGCGCCTAAACCCATCTAGGGTTTTTCCCCTTGTGGTCGCCGCCCCCCTAGGGAAACCCTAGGGCTCCCCCTCCTCCCCCTTCCACCTATATATGGATAGGTAGAGAGAGGGAAGCCGCAACCCCTACATGCCATGGTGCCTGCCTCTCCTCTCCATCGTAGCCCTCTTCCTCTCTGTAGTGCATAGCGAAGCTCTACTGAGATTCCACCACAATCGCTGCCACCATACCGTCGTGCTGCCAGAGGACTCGAGCTCCTACTTCACCATCGCTCACTGGATTGAGGAGGTGAAGGCGTCATCAATCCGTACGTGTGTTGAACGCGGAGGTGTCGTCCGTTCGGCACTTGGATCGGGAGTTCGCAAAACAGATCGTGATTGGATCGCCAAGATGTTCGACTACATCAACCGCGTTTCTTAACGCTTTAGCTTAGCATCTACAAGGGTATGTAGATGCAATGTCTCCTCTCATAGATTTTCATCTCCTAGATTGATCTTGGTGAGCGTAGGAATTTTTTTGTTTCCTATGCAATGTTCCCCAACAGTGGCATCGTGAGCTAGGTCTTGCGTAGATGACATCACGAGTAGAACACAAAGTAGTTTGTGGGCGTTGATATTCAGATTGCTTCCTTCCTTGGTCTTTTCTTGATTCAGCGGTATTGTGGGATGAAGCGGCCCGGACCAACTTTACATGTCCACGTACATGAGACCGGTTCCATCGACTGACGTGCAACTTGTTGCATAAAGATGGTTGGCGGGTGTCTGTCTCTCCCACCTTAGTTGAATCAGATTCAACAAAGGCGGTCCTTGTAGAAGGTTAAATAGCAACTTGCACGTCACCGATGTGGCTTTGCGTAGGTAAGAATCGTTCTTGCTAGATACGCATAGCAGCCAAGTAAAAATGCAACAACAAATTAGAGGACGTCTAACTTGTTTTTGTAGGGTATGTTGTGATATGATATGGCCAAAGACATGATGAAATGTATTTGACGTATGAGATGATCATGTTTGTAATAGTTTATATCGACTTGCATGTCGAAGCATACGGCAACCGGAAGGAGCCATAGGGTTGTCTTTAATTATTGTATGATGAAACGTCTCCAACGTATCTATAATTTTTGATTGCTCCATGCTATTATATTACCCGTTTTGGATGTTTATGGGCTTTACTTTACACTTTTATATCATTTTTGGGACTAACCTACTAACCGGAGGCCCAGCCCAAATTGCTGTTTTTTTTGCCTATTTTAGTGCTTCGAAGAAAAGGAATATCAAACAGAATCCAAACGGAATTAAACCTTCAGGAGCGATCTTTTTAGAACAAACGCAATCCAGGAGACTTGGAGTGGACGTCAAGAAGCAGCCGAGGCGGCCACGAGGGTGCAAGGCGCGCCCTAGGGGGGGCGCCCCCACCCTCGTGGGCCCCTCGAGGCTCCCCTGACCGACCTCCTTTGCCTATATATACCTCTGACCGACCTCCTTCGCCTATATATACCTCTGTAGCACCCCGAATGTGACTTTCCATATTTGTAACTCCAACTCTTGCCATTTTCGGCTATGTGTTATGATATTCCCTCCATGGTTTGGTTTTTGTCTTCCGTGTTGCATTTTGTTCATGTCATGCATTTCATATCATGCCATCATGTGCATCTCATTTGCATACGTGTTCGTCTCATGCATCCGAGCATTTTCCCTGTTGTCTGTTTTGCAATCCGACACTCTCACATGAAACCCGGCGACCCCTCTTGTCTCTTGTCATGAGCGGGAGAAAAACGTACTTGGAATGGACTGAGTTTTGCCAAGTGGCATTGGTACACCACCGGTAGACCACCTGTCAAGTTTCATTCCATTTGGAGGCCGCCTGATGCTCCAACGGTTAACTGGGTAACCGCAAAGGCCTCTTGTGTGTTGCAGCCCAACACCCCTCCAAAACAGCCCAATAACCCATCTAAACCATCTCCATGTCCTCCGTCGTCGGATCACGATTGTGTGGGCGAAAACTACACCCCATTTGGGCACTCCTACCTCCTCCTACCTATAAATAGGTGCCCTCCCTGAATTTTGCGCGCAGATGAAACCCTAGCTCCACCCTCCTACATCGCCGGACACGTCCGGCCCGAGCCGGACGAAATCGCCGCCGCGCCCGCACCAATCGAGGCGCGCCACGTGGCTCCACTACAAGAAAAATACACTTCCATGATGATACGTGTTTGTCACAGTAGGTCGCATTTTCTGTCATGCATGTACATTCATGACGATTTTATGACAGAATCAAGATAGTCATACATGTGCTGTCATAGAAGTGTTCCATGAAATTACCAAAATTATCATGACGGAAGTGTCCACTTCCATGACGATAAATCCGCGTCACAGAAGTGCTTTCGTCAAGGGTGACCGACACGTGGCATCCACCGTAACGGAACGCCGTTAAGCTATCGGGTCGGGTTTTGGATCCGATAACCCGTTAACAGCCCCGACCAATGGGGATTTTCCACGTGTAAAATCATCATTGGCTGGAGGAAACACGTGTCGGCTCATCGTTGGGACAGATGTCATCCACTCATTGGACAGAAGGCGCCTATGATACGTCGACACGTGGCACGGCCCAACAGAGGCCCATTCCTGTGAAAAGGCCGGCCCGTTTGACTTGGTCAAAAGGTGGCGGGCCGGCCCATGTAAAGCCTGTTAACGGCCTGTTCGCATATAGCCCATTTACAGCCCGCTAACCCAAGGCCCGTTACGCCCTATCCGAATTAGGCCCAGTAGCGTCATCTGGGCCACCCAATATGATTCCAGCCCGTTTTCACTTCTGGCCCATGTATGGCCCATGACGTCTTTCGGCCCATATGAGGCCCTATGTAACTCTTGGCCTATTAACGGCCCGTGGTGAAACTGGCCCGTAATGAACAGTGTATCACTTTACACCCATTAACGGCCCGTGGTGAAACTGGCCCGTAATGAACAGTGTATCACTTTATACCCATTAACGGCCCGTTATTCCGTTGGGCCGTTTCCAGCCCATGTTATCTTTCGGCCTTCTCAGAGCCCATTTATTCTTGGGCTCATTTCCAGCATTCGTTTACTTACGGCCCGTTACTGTCATTTTCTGCTTGTGGGCCAAATTCAGCCCGTGGTTACAGTCGGCCCGTTTGTGGTCCGTTAATACGTTGGGCCGTTTTCATAGCGTCATGAAATACGCCTATTAACGATGGCCCGTTATGGTCGGCCCATGAACGGACGATTCCAACTCTAGCCCGTTTACGGCCATAATGCGGCCTGTTATTGGCCCATGTTTGGCCAATCGATCATACTGCCCGTATAAGGCCCATTGATGATACGGCCCGTAGAAGGCCCATTGTTCTACGGCCCGTAGAAGGCCCATTGTTTCTACGGCCCGTAGAAGGCCCACTGTTTCTACGGCCCGTAGAAGGCCCACTGTTTCTACGGCCCGTAGGAGGCCCAGTGTCACTACAGTAAATATTAGCCCATGGTTATTGTGGCCTAGTTTTAAAAAATAGGTTATTGCAGCCACTAGCAAACCGCGGAAAAAGAACTGCAATGACTACAAGCAAACAAATAAACAAGACAACAAGGAAATAAATAAGCAAGCAACTTACGCTAGGCTATCACGGCTATCACACATATTACATCCACTGGGCATCAAAGTTCGCCACCAGTGCAAATAAACGCGCCGACAAAAGAATATACAAAACTGAGAGCACTTCAGAAGGCACTAGGCCTGGCCAGGTCGGGCCCCCCAAACAGCTGAAGAAGCTGAGTAGACCTCAGTTGTGTCAACGATAGATGCATCAACACTAGATTTAAGGCATGATGGTGCGCACGGCAGTCCTCTGACATCTTCATTGCATCTTTGACTTCAAGTCGGAGCTGAGCTGAAGCAAGCCTTTCCGCTTTAAGTTGAGACTGAAGAAGTCGAACTGATTGAGGCAGCGACTGCACAGAGGTTGTCTCACACCTGCTGGTGAGTAGCTTCAACTCACTGTCTTCATCAAGACAGGACCTTGGGGTCATCTCGCTGTCCTCAAGATGGTTTGGCTCACTATCTTCCCTAAAGTTCTGCCTGGCGTAAGAGATACGACTCTGAAAGAGAAACAAGGAGACACGTAACAGGTTTCACAATTATATAAGCAAATAAATGGATCTGTTCTGCATAAGGAACATGTTTTTACAACTACAATTTGAAACTGGTAGTTGTTGCAAACATCCAATCAGATGTAAACAGCAAAGCAAACAGCAGTGGAGGAAATGATGCCTATCCAAATCTATACTAGAACAAAGTTTGAAGGCTTGAGAAGGATGAACTTACATTACATGTTAACACGGGCTGGACAAAGCCCTTCTCCATGTTGATGGAAGGATAATTCAATAAATTCCCCAAAGAAAATTCTTTATAAGCGTTGCCATTATTCTACATTTTGCAAAGAGTAAATATAGATCAAATAATATTGGAAGAAACAGAGGATAATGAAGCTCAGGTGCAGACTGATGATACATAATCAAATAGCAATTAATTAAGTACAGCGTTACAAGGCAAAAGGGAGAGAGGTACTGACAAGAGCAATGCAGAGCCCATTATTGTTTTGAGATCGTATGATCCTTTGAGCAAGGAGATTCATCTGAAATTAGTTTTCATACAAGAGAGAAGGTAAGGCACAAGCAGAAATTTAGGAGTTCAAATTTTGAATTGATATCATAGACAGTACCTGACGCTGGGCTCCCAGCAGTTCTAATAGGGGTTTGGCCACTGGAGTAGGGGTAAAGTGTGGTACAGTTGGGCCTGTGTTTTCTGTGGCTGCTGATCTATCTGATTTAACAGGTATCACTACCTTTTCCAAATACCTAGTTTGTACTCCTTGAGGATCTGCACTCACCCTCTTCCTTTTGGACATCTATTACGAAAGAACAACATTTGACTGGAAAAACATAGTGTGACGACACATGGAATAGGTACAGAAAATGGATAGGTATGGCATATACTCATATATGATGCTTAAACTAAGCAGATGGTGTAACAAAGTAGAAGTAATGCAAGAGGTCAGATGCAAAATATGTGCGACCAATACAACTTTGCAAAGTTAGAGCAAGCACCTTGATGGGTGAATAAGATAGGCCATCCTCCACCATGCCAAGTTTGTTAGCCAGTGGATCGTTCCGCAATATTCCTCTCGTGCGCCCATTCTCATATTCATTTTGATAATGTTCAATATCTGACATGCATGAAAACATAAAAACAAGTGAGATTTTCTTTGTAATGCAGAAGTGATTCTAATCCAATACTGCCTCCCTGTAAACCCCTTTGTGCTATCTCTGCAATTCTTTTAAAAGATGCCATGCATGCTGTAATTTGTTGTGTGCATTAATATAATGTGGCCTACTACTCAAAATATGAGAGCTCCAGAAGTGATGACACTTCGCAGATGATAGCTTCAACATATAGTAAAGAAGAACAAGTCGACCTGACCTGACAGATTCAAAATATACTAAGGGAGAACAACTCGACCTGACCAGTCGACCGCAAGAGAAGAGTATCATCTTAAAGAAGAGCAGAAGAGCAAGCAGATTGAAGATATTACAAGTCTTTCAATACAATGTCGGTTGGCCACCCATGATGAACCAGAGCGCACAGAGAAATACTATTCTTTCCGGTCTCTCCATATGTGGCTCACATGCATTTCGAAACTAAAGTAGGAACATTTAGCTAACCAATTAAACATCTCTCAGTTTTACTAATATCAGCAATAATATCAGATATGAATTTGTACAACTAAGCTTGTTTAGCTCGATGGGTGGAGCAGTGCTATTACGACACGAACCACGTAGGCTGATTGTGGTCATCATAAAATGGGGAAAACATAAGCATGATGAGTACAGTGTTGACCGTGGCAGTGGGATGGCAGATCTGAAGCTGCAAACCGCGCAAAGGGTAGTTAGCAACCGATGTTTGCTTTGAAATAACAACTAAGATTTGGTATGGACAAGAAAGTACGGTCAACAAGTGACAAAGAAATGCAATTATGCTGTCTCTCTATATGTCGCGACATGCATTTGGAAACTCAAGTGGGACCTTTAGCTAACCAATTAAATGTGTCGGTTAACTAATATCAGTATCATATCACAATCATATTTGAACAACTAAGCTTTCGAATTCTGAGTGTTGTGTTGTTTAGCTTGAAGGGTGGAGTAATGCTAGTACGACAGAAAGCACCTACGCAGATCATAGTAGAGTAGATAAAAGGGGAAAACCCTAAGCATCAAGAGAAAAATCAGGAAAGTGGAACTAGCTGGACCAGTGGGTGGCGCACATGCTTTTCGAAACGAATATAGGAACATTAGGTGACCAATTAAACGTTCTCTGTTTTAGTGATATGAGCATCATATCAGATTCGTATTTCAACACGTAAGCTTTGGGTTGAGGTCTTGAGGAGCAGTGCTAGCACGACACGAAGCACCTACGATGATGGTAGTGAATATAAAGGGGGGAAACCATAAGCTTTACGAGTATAGTGCCCGTGCCATGGCGGATCTGAAGGTGCAAACCGGACAAAGCTACTTCGCAACCAATGTTTGCTTTCAACTAGCCACTACGATTTGGTACGGACAAGAAAAGTACAGTAAACAAATTACGATCTATTTTCCGGGTGAGATCAATAACTTAAGCACATATGGAAGAGTACCACCTCTCTTGCGACGCCGTGTAGGCCTATGCTGATACGTTGAGGGTGCTGCGGGTGCGATGGCTGTCGGCGGCGGGGAAGAAGACTTTAGACGGCAGACGGCCGGGTCGGGGGATATATCCTGTTGCCGTGGACGAGGCGGTCGTAGGAGCGGCAACGGCAAGGTGGACGACGGCGCCGATGAAGCGAGAGGAGGCGATGAAAGGATCCTGGTCCAGCGCCGTGGATGAGAGACGTCCATCTCTTGCAGTGGACGACGGGGTAGGGGTAGCGGCTCCGGCAAGGTGGAGGATGGGGTGGCGGACGGAGGAGGCTGGCCGCAGTGCGGAGGTTGTCGTGCCGCCGACGGTGTATGAATGGGGAAATGGAGGGGAGGGGGGATCTCAAACTTTGGGACGCGCTTCTCTGAAATGGGGGAAAGTTACGAACTTATCCCCCGTTTAAAATTTCGGACATCGCGTCGGTTGGGGATAGGACGGTAATCTCGCATCTCCCAAATATTTGCCGGTAACTATTTCGGGCGAGGAGAGGGTGTTTTGCCGCCCACGGTTGGCGCCCACGGTGTATGAACGGGGCTGACAGGTAGGGCGGTTGTGTCACGTCTGATGGAAGTTACACATCTGCCCCTATTTAAAATATTAGCCTACATCGATTTCGGACGAGGAGAGTTTGTTTTGCCGCCCACCGTGTATGAATGGGGAAATGGAGGAAGAGACACATGTCTTTCGGACGAGCTTGAATCAAATGTGTTTTGCCGCCCACGTTTGGCGCCCACCGTGTCTGAATGGGCTCAGAGGCCGTCGTGTCACGTCTGATTGAAGTTACTAGTCTACCCCTATCGACAGCAGTGTAAATCCGGTCGATAAGGATGTCAAGTGTCAGGGGTAGACAGTAATTTCCATCTCGCAAACACTTGCTTCGGGCAGCCCACAAATTATAGTGGGTGTTTAGCCGCTTCGTTCAAAACTTGGGAGAATTAGCATTCACGTTTGCCCTGGGACCTGGCAAACTAAATTCAAATCCAATTTGTATTCGATTACGAATATCCACAGATAATTATACGTTTTGTTATTTATTTCTTCAAAACCACAACAAAGATTTATTCCACCTTTATATATGATTATGATTTAGAAATGCCGTGATCTTCGAATTCAGTAGGTTGGATACACTCTGAGTCAAACAGTTATTTCATCCAATACAATATGCTCACACGAAAAACAGTTCACCTTATGTCAATCATACAAGTACTGAGGATTACCTCGCCTAAAAAATTCGGATCATTACAACACATGGACAACATAGGGGGTCTTGCAACATAATCCATTCAGAGACATGACACAACATGCAAGTACAATAATCTAATGACAATTTCAACTGGTATCTAAAGAAGAACCGGGATTACCTTGGGCTTCAGATAGCAGAAACAGCAGGACCTCCTCCGTCTTCAAATGCAACATTCTTACTTCCTCCAATTCTTGGGTTGCTTGCATAATGCGTGCCGCTAATTCCGTAATTTCCAGCCTCAAGATAAAGATTACCTCATTCATGGCAGCCACACCATCTCTTTCTGCCTCTAGTAGAGCCTCAAGCACTATAATATCTGTGCTCAGACTGCTCTCCGGCGGTGTTGCCTCTGAACTGCTACCATCTGGTAACATGGATGGCGCACTGCTTCCACAAATAGATTCTGGGGTTGTACATTGTGTCCTAGTGTGAACGGCATCCTGAAAGGTTTCCGCTGGACATAAGTAAGAGATAGTTATCGTATGATCCAGGCAGTAAGCTTACATGGTAAACGACGGACGAATTATTGCCGAGCATGGCAAACTATATTTAAATGGTTCGAAGCAGCATCAGCCGAAAAGAAATTAAAATGGTAAGATGAAACTAGGGATGTAAGTGGCAAATAAACGACATCCGCCAGTCCCATCTAGTTAGTTTTTGCTACCTCCCTAGTTCATTTTCCTCAAAAAACAAAAACTCTTTTGAACTATCATACCACTAGTGGACTTTAATCGGGATTAAACGGGACCCAGTTGACATCCCTAGTTGAAAGGGAGTGTACCACCGCTATATTTAAGTTGCCAAGGCATCTAAGCAGTTGAAATAATCTGAGAAAGCACTTAACAGTGTGGCCTCATATAAACTACGAAGACAGTCTTGTGATGAAGTTGAGAGGAAAAGTTAAGGACTCAAATGAAATAGGCATGCATTTCTTTACGATAGTACAGCAGGCACTGCTGACATATTGGCCAACTCAGGTATAGCGTAACAACAAACAAGCATTCGAATCAAGCAATACAGCAAAGCAGACAACTGAACTATTTGTAATTCGGTAGGATTACACGTTGAGGGCACAAGCCAAGAAAGCAGCCCACTCGCATTACATTTCACATGTACTAAAACACACTGGCTTACCATATGTTGCTGTGAAGCCTAGCTGCTGTTGCAATGTTCTTTGAAGATATCGTCAGCATCCCGTGGTTGCAAATCTAGTTGTTGTAGTTTATTCTGCACCATCTATTTAGGTAAAATTAATTTTAATCGCATGCACTGGTCCGAATTGATCATCAATGGTTCATCTAAACTAATGAAAGAAGGGTGTGTGCATACACGACAATATATCTGCTTCCCTCTATTTTTATGCTTGTTCGAGGTGCCAGCCCCAAAAGAACAAATATTTTGCTTGATGGGGTTGGCAGCTCCATAATTAATAGAAGCATCAAATTAGTCATGCAACTTGGGAAGATCAAGAACACACAAACAAGTAATGAACAGAGGCTCGGAGCAGTGATGTAATAGCTAGCATCAGAAAATGTAGGGTAAAACAAACAAAAAGCAGCGGAACCACATGCTAGTTTGCTGATGTGTAATTAAGCATAGAGAACATTAAGCAGTCTGATGGAACCAACAGGTGGCATCAGAACAAAACTAAAGCATATTAACTATATGTGCACTGGTATGTAATTTAGCACATGTAACATGTTCACTGCCAGAAGTATGGCCCTACAGGTGCAAGCAGAATAACGCGTCTCATGAAAAACTGAATGATGCCCTGAAGAAATTCAAAGGTGCGGTGCTTATGCTAGGAAAGTGAACGTAGGCGCCGGCCGTTGGATAATAGTACCTGATTCTCGGCGGCGTATGGGTATCGTTGTCATACTTGATAGCTAAGGATCGTCGATGGTGCTCGTGTTGCGGTTGAGTTTGGGCCGGCTGTCGCCGTCGCTGAAGCGGCTCCGGTGCTACGGTTGCGGCGCCTGTCGACATACAAGAAAGCTCATCTGTGGTAAGTGAACAGTTGCACGATAAAGAGAAAAACCGAAGGAGTACAAATCGAAATAACCTGATGAGGCTGCGGCGTCGGTAAAGCAGGGCCGGTGGAGTTGAATATGGCGTCCGTGGAGCGGGTCCGGTGCAGTGGACGAAGGCTTCGGCGGGCGCGTTGTACAGTGCTTTCGGTGAGGCGGATCTGTTGCGCGGACGAGGGCTTGTATGAAGGGCCAGCGAAGGGGCGGACGAGGGAGTCAGTGAAGGGCCTACGCTGTGGTGGACGAGGGCGCCGGTTAAGCAGATCCGGTGCGGTGGACCATGATGGCGGTCAAGGAGATCTGGAGCGGTGGACAAGCCAGTCGCTGAAGCGGCTCCGGTGAAGTGGTGAGTTGGCAGTTGGGGGTTCCAAGGTGCGGAAGGTAGATCCGGCGGGGTGTGAGGTCCACCGCTGCGGCGGAGGACTAGATTCGGCGGCTTGCCGTGGTTGGGGGGGTCGGGGAGGGGAAGGGGAGGGGCTCTGGGGAAGAATGTTGGGGGCAAAGAGGGGAAAACAATGGAGTTACCAAAGCAGCCCTTTTCCGTTCATGTGGCAGGGGTAAAACAGGAATATCGCAGGGCTAAACTTTCGGGCGCGTGATATTTCGATGTGAGCGGGAAGTTTGAAAGCTTTTGGCGCCTAAAATTATAAGTATTCTGCTCTCGTACGGCCGACTATGATATCATGGCCGACAATTTGTTTGTTTTGCACGCAAAAAAATGTGCAAGTTTTGAAAATCAATGTCTCCAACTCGAAACTTAGATTGTCCATTCAATTCAAATATGGATCATTGAGCTACTACAAGCAAATACCATCATACGGTCCAATTCAAATGAAATTCCAAATGTGTTTATCCTAAATATGATGACAAAAGCAAAAATGTGTATGTGTATGAATAAAGTGGATGATTATAAAGTTTGAACATGCCCGTATGTGTATATCTCTAGGTTTGATATATGAATTTGAAATCACGAAATCCCGGCTTAAAAAATGTACCTCCGTTTAAATGAATTACAAAAGCTAATGATGGAGTCGAATTCCAAAATTCCAATCTTAGGTTTGTAATTCTGGTACATCAAGGTATATCACGCATGTTCAAAAGTATCGTTATCTCATAGTACAAACTGTGAAACAAATTGATCAACCATGAGTGCACAATATCTCAATTACGCTAAAGTCCCTCAAATATAGACACCTCACTCTTTATCTGAAGTCAACCCCCCCCCCACCACCACACACACACACACATAGAGAAGTCGTTCTCTCCCCCAAACACCAACACACGAGCACATTAACACCCCTCTCTCTTGTAAAGTCCGGACCCCAACATAGGTCTCTATCACTTTGTCTCTCGGGCATGCACACATCTCTTCCCTCACTCTCTAGGTCTCCCGCTATCTCTCTTACCCAAGCACACGCACTATGTAGAGTGTATATTTCCCATACACACAAAACGTCGCCCCCAAACGTCTATCTCCCTAGTTATGTGGTTCTCGCGCACTCACCTCACACACCACCCCCACTGCAAACAAGCACACTTTGTCTCCTTGTGCACCACTCTCCTCTTTCTATCTCTCCCACATGCGGACCCGCCCCAGCTCCTTCCCTGTATACATATATGTCGTGACTCTTTGCATAGCTCCCTAATGTATAATCGTTCTCGATTTCGCACATTGTTCTCTACACCATCTATTCTAGATCTCTCATGAAGTCCCTATCACACACACGATGACTCGCTTCCCTTGCGTCTCCGTTCATAGGCCAATTTCGGACAACATCAACATTGTCTCCCTATCTATACGCCATTTATGGACACAAACGACCCCTCTCGCCCCCTCTCTTCCTCTCTCTCTCTCTCTCTCCGTCGCTAGCTCTCTCTTTCTCTCGCTCTCACACCCCTCTCCCACACACACACTCGATGTCTCTTCCAAATAGTCTGCTCCCCCGCCCGCACCCGTGCTATCCCGCTACTACACATGTCACACCATTCCCCCTTCCCTTATACTAGGTTTACATCATCAGTGGTCTCTCTACTCCACATACACTCTCTCCCTCTCACACACAAACGCGTGCACAAACACACACAGACACGCACAAACACCCATTTATCTGGATCCTCATCTCTCCCCATGTCCGCATGTGTATCTCACACACTCACTCTCTAATTATGTATATGTGTCTCCACGTTACACAACACAAAGCCCCATGTACATGTCTCTCTCTATCCTCCACACACATAGACACAAAGAATCTGTTATCATTGCCTCAGTCTCTAACATATCACACACGCACACTGTCTCTCTCTCTCTCGCAAACACGCTCAACAAGGGTTTCCCCGTGAATAACTTACCGTCTATTCATCAACAGTCGTGGCAGTACGGCGAACACGAGACGTGAAAAAGAATAAATCTACACGTGCTTAGACCACCTAGTATGACTACTAGGACTAGAGCAAGCCAAAAAGCGCGCCGCCGTCACCCCCTCCTTGTCGGCGACGGGAAAATCTTTGTTTTACACAGTCGAGAAGTCATTGTGCTAAGGCCCCACATGCCGAGGCGTTGAATAGAATGTAGATGCTAGTTTACGGAAGCAAGTATCGATAATACGTTTGTATCTCCATACTTATATTTCTTCTCTTATAAAAAACCGAGTTGGTGATGATGGTACGTGTGCCATCTTGCAATATAGACCGTCCGATCTATATCTGACGGATGGAAATTAAACTAAAAGATACCCGCACCCCTCTCCACATTTGCAGACAAGGCCTTCCCTCGTTCATCCTTATCTCCAACAAACCTCATTGTTGAGCAATTAAGAAAGGAAGCCTCTGGAACAAACTGGCCTGGTGGCCGCTGCCGGCGTCGTCAATCCCCATGCCTCCGCTCAGTCCGACCACCAACCACCACCACACCCCACTCCTCTTCACCTTATCTCATATTTCTCGAGATATCATTAGTTTTTACACATGGGATTACTCCCGCAAGGGTCAATCACAACAAGTGTTTTATAAAAAAATGCATCTTGATGTTCCGTGCAATGCACGGATCTTGCTAGTACTCCTACACAAGACTAAGTTGGTGATGCTGGTGTGTCTGCCATCCGTCGTTTCTGACCATTAGATCTACATCTAACGATTGTGAGGTAAGTTGTTGCCTTTTCTCACCAACATCCCACTTGTCTACCAATTTGCAGAAAAACCCATAATTAGTATCTTAAAACCAACCACATCCCTCCCTGACCTCACCAAAACAGCCCAAGGAATATATTCTAATTGAAACATAATATATCTCTAGTGACATATGTATATCAAAATTAGAGTGTTTTGTACCAAGTTTGTGAATAAGTATTATTCTAATTATGATTCGTTGCAACGGACATGAACATTGCTAGTATTTCCAACCATGCATTTTTTCCTAGTATTCCATAGTTTCGAGTTTTCCATCAAGATATTAGTCACTCATGGTTGATATTTACTTTCAATCATGTACACATATGCACTATGTAACTAGCCTTGCTTATTGGCTTCCAAAGCTTAACTTTCACTCCTACTTACAATATGTAGAGTATTTAACAAAAAACTACCACTTTCAACCAGCCCTAGGAAGAATCTATTGTACAAAAAATAGCAAAAACATACCCAAAATTTCTTAATCCACGCCAAAAACTACTACCTAGTACTCCTACCGATTAGGTTCGTTTAAACCCATTTATGACAGGGTTGGCCCACACGTCCGTGCTGACGAGGCAGCTTAAACCAACACATTTTGTTTGACCGTTGACACGAGGGACCCACATCTGACCTTCTATCCTGTTATTCCCCCTCAAATCATTATTTTTCCTGAACATTACTTCAAACAGTACTGATGCGTGTTCGTCGGTGGCGCCGGTGATGAGCGAGTTGGCCGCCGCTCCGCCGGACGGGCCGGACGCCGCGCTGGCCTCCGCACGGGTTGGCAGGCTGGCCCGAGCGTGACTCACGAGCGAGCAAGCCGCCGCGCTGGCCTTCGCTCGAGCCAGATGGCTGGCCTGAGCGCGGCGCGCGCGAGCAAGCCGCCGCGCTGCCGTGCCAATCTAGCTAGCAAACCTTGCAGACAAGCAGCTGGACGGAGCTATCTTGGCTAGCTAGCGGCCGCGAGCGCCGGACGGAGCTGGCATCCGGGCTGCCGCAACATGGGCTCCGCACCGCCGGCGGTTTTGACCTCGCCTTCTGCCGGCGGCGGTAGCTGCGTCCCATGGCCGAGGATGACTAGGTGGATGGGCCGGAGGTAGGAGGTCACTCGAGGATTTTGGTTGGTAATAGCATGTACAATGGTTGATAAGGTAGTCTTATCTTTAAGTCTGCCACGTATGCAAGTGGTAGTAGTTTCTTGGCATTTTAGTGGTTTCTTGCATTATTAGGGGTTTCTTGTAAGGAACAATGTACGTACTACTAGCGACAAAAGGCGATTCTAGGTTGCGTTGTACTCCAACGAGTAGTACTAGTGGTCATGGGAGTGTATACCTCGTTTTGTGGGTTCGATCCCGGCCGAATGCACGGCGGCCATTTTTTAAAAAATAGTACTACTACACTTCGCTGCGAGCCAATATTTTACACGGGTAGTTTGAGTTTTGAAGTTAAACGGACGTGCGGCCCCACAATCTGGGTGCACTGGACAGCCTAGCCACGTGAACGGGTTTTCCTTCCCAGCATCCCGTGGCTCGCGTGCTCGCCCTAGCCGCACCTCGCTTGCAGCTTCCTCATCAGCTAGTAGCATATTTAAACTAGCGCCTCCCAATTAAGCCCGAGGAGCCGGAAAAGCCTGGCGGGGCATTGGGAACTGTGCAATATGGCTCTGTACGTAAAGTGCTCTACTACTACTCTGTAGCTTGTGGCGTTGCACGCATGGACTTCACTCCATTATCGGCTCTACTATAAAAGAAATTCCTCTTGACGTGTTTTTTTAAACGGAGGCAAAAGCTTTGCTTCATCTCATTCATAAAGAAGGAACTACTAACAAAGTTCGACGAGATCCATTACACCTCCACAAATGGAAGCGAAAAGCCTAGTCTCGCTGTATCAAATAACTCAAATGTTCTGCCCCCGCAGTAACCGTCGCTGATAAACAGGCTGCTAGTGTGTGCGTGAGAGGAGCGGCTGAGTAGGCCAGCTACGTGAGAGGAGCGGCTGAATAGAGCACCGAGAGTACCCACTAGGCCACTACGCAGGTGTACTTCCCCTGCATTGATAGTACAGCGATGGTTCTAGAGAACAGTAGTACCCTCCACTTCCAACTGTAGCTCCTTGGCCCTGAGATTCAAGAGTTCAAAACTGGTGCACTATACTAGACTAGACTAGAAGTACAGTACATCGCACTACTAGTTGAGAAAAGTAGTACTAGTACTGCTACAGTACGAGTACGTACTCCTCCGTCACATAATGTAAGACGTTTTTTGACACTAGTTGGCGTGTACAAAAAATGGCAAAAACATACCCAAAATTTCTTAATCCACGCCAAAAACTACTACCTAGTGCCAAAAATTTCTTACTAGTGCTATTATTTACAGTATAATGCAATCCCATAACGTTCCATAATGCTAGTACTAGTAGTAAATAATAGCCTCACCCCTTCGCTGAGGAACGATCTACAGTTGGAAGGGACGAGGCCCTGCGGTTACTACGCTCTTATCTCCTCCTCGCCAGTTCCCCTCCCCCGAAGAGAAGGCAGTTCGTCGCTGCTCCCATGGATTCGCCAGGCGGTTCTCCTCCTCGTCGGGGCTGGGAGACCTTGGACGACGATCCTCTGGGAGAAATCGCACGCCGCTCCGACGTCCTCACCGCCGCAAGACTCGGTGCTTCCTGCACCAACTTTTTCAAGACGCTGCTTAAACAGGCTTGGGAAAAGGCCATGCTTGTTGGTCTTCCATGCGTCCTCGAGGAGAAGGTTCTTCTATGGGACAATCCTTCGAACAGTCCACCGCTCCCTGGCCATGGTTGCACGTTGACTCCGCTAGAGTTGCCGACATTGAGAGGTAGTCGTATTTTGTCCGATGAGCAGGTCAGTAATGGAGTTTGATAATGTAGTACTTAGTTATTCCATTCCATCCCGTAATTTCTCCACTGCCCACCGTCTTACATATAGGTCTGGGTCGGTGCCAACGAAGATTGGCTTGCATACCTCCGGCCGGATACCACCATCATTTTGCACAACATCCACAGCAGTGCGGCCATTCCGGTAGACCCCTTCTCCACCATTGGGATCGGCCTTCCGGACTGGCTGGGCTTGAATACGTATGATGATGCCTACATGAGATTGAAGAAGATAGCAATTGCGGACCCGCGGACAAAGCGGCGCGGCTACGACAATTACTATATCACCGCGGTGTTCTACATAAGGATTGCCATCAATGCAAGACACAGTAACGGCAGAGGCTGGCGCATGTTGGCGGCGGCAGATTTGTACCCCTACACGTTCGAAGATGCCGTGCACCATCTAGGCTGCATCTTTGCGGTGAAAAGCCAGGGGACTTGTTTCATCTGGTTGCCATCCTACGGTACGGGAGATTACAAACGGAATGCACAAACCATCATTTGCATCACTAACGGTACTCAATTATTTTGCAAGGACCAGTCATCCTGGATGTGCATTTGCATCCATGATTCGGTCTAACCTGGAACCTTGTAGCTGACTTTGGCATATCGGGATCAACTATCTTAGCAGTCGTTACCCATGGTACCACTGATGTGCAGCATGGTCACACAATCTACCACAATCTACGATGATCCACTATCTTAGCAGGGACCGTCACCATCTACCCAGGTATTCCATTTTTTTAACCCTCTCGCCTTCTCTTTCATTGTTGTACTATTAGTATACTTAGTAGTACTAGTAGGAGTACTTTTTACCTTGGAGGACGCGTATAGCTAGCTAGGCCCTTGAAGATTTGAACCCACTAGCTGCCACCATTTTTGTTTTTCCATGTCTTACTATCTCATCCATGTAGCCAAGAGTGGCTATATATAATAAGCCAGTTATTTTACTTCCTCTATATCGGAGTAGTACTATTTGCTGCACAGTATTACTGACCGCCATATTTGAGCACAACATTATTATGCATGGAGCTTGACTATGTACGTCACCATGTGTCCAGATTTGGGATGCCGCGTGTACCAGATGAAGGGCGTCGAGTTCGACCCCCGTGATGCTATGTGGGTGCCGAGGAACACTCTTGGAGAGTACTCGGTTTTCATCAGGGACATCTACCCCATTGTGAAGCGGATGCCACCTTCCGTGCACGACACGGAAGGCCTGCCGTTCATGAAGCATGGTTGTGTCTTCAGTGCGCACTACCGGATGAACGACATGCTGGGACACGCTATCCCTGATTTATGCCGCTTCAGCTTGGATGAGTCTCCATCGTGTGGAACCGGACTAGAAAGCTGCGACAATGATTCCCGTTGCCCACCGCTATGGATCGTGCCATCCATGAAGAACACCTGGGACTGGAACCTGGAGGAGGACATGCATGTAGCCCATCTATAACGTGTAAGTGGAGTACGGTAATTGTGAACGGTAGCGCTGTGAATATATGTAGACTAGTCGTGCACAAATTTATCACATGAATTGGAGATGAACTTGTGTGGCATACTGGCATTTGTCCTTTAGAATTTATTACTAGTAAATGTGTTATGTGTACGTGCAACTTGTGTGGTTGTTGCACGGGCTCCAACACGCTCTTTGAGAAAAAAAGGTGGCACAGCTTTGGATATACGTGACGTGGCGGCATCATACAGTAGCATCGTTCGCTATAGTTGTAGTACACTCCTACTAGGACGACAACTCCTATAAAACCTTGCGCTTGGCTCTTTGCCTCTTCGGGAGGTTCAACAGTTCGTACTCGTGTGAACCTTGCACTTGGCTCTTCGCCTCTTCGGAAGGTCCAACAATGATGATACTACAGTACAATATGCTTCTGGCAATCTGACACCGATTGAACTGCTGCACGTCCACCGCGAGGGCGAGGGCGAGGGAGAGGGAGAGGGAGAGGGAGAGGGCGCTGTAGTCAAAACCCTCTCCTCGTCCTGCGAACCACCGCGCGCGTGGGCGAGGGAGAGGCGTAGTAAGCAAGCTTCTCCTCGTTCGGCGAGTTGACGGGACACATCAAAGCAGTACTAGTACTAGTAGTAGTCCATACTGCGTCCTTTCCGATTAATATGGCTTAATTTGAAACGAGAAAAATACACTGGCGGTCAACGTATGTAACAATACGCTCTTTACGGTCACTATATATAGTTTTGCGGCGATTATACGATCACTAGCTCATCGTAGAGCACCGTATTGCACCCTACTGACCGGCCACATAGTCGACGTGGCACTTTGTTGACTGGTTAAATTGTCACCTGGTTTCTGGGTCCCACCTGTCAGTTGGCAGAGCAAAGAAATCAGTTAAACAAAACTTTACGCAGGCGCGACACGAGTCCAACCCTTGCGCGCGAACCGCCCTGGCTGTGTATGTGAGTGCATGCACGTGTCCTCCCTCGGTCTTCCAACAAAGAGTGTACATCGGCTATAAAACAAAGAGTGTAGTACATGATGTACATCTACACTTCCAATGCATTTAGCCTTTAATCTAAATCGATATTGATTGACTAATGCACCAACTTGTGCTGTAGGTATAGGCTACATGTCTATCCTTAATTACAGCATGCAACGGCCTTCATTTAATCTTCTTATCTCAATGGTCGCATGCACACATAAGTCTGCTACTTTTGGGCGTTAATTATGCCCTGGTCAATGTGTAAATCTCTAAATGTACAGTCTTTCACGGACGTAGGGAGTAGGTTGAGCACTTGAGCGTGAGCGTGTGTGTTGCGTCGTGTGCTGTGTGCCGCATGGGTGCGTGAGTGTTGCGTGCGTCCATGTGTACGTGTGAGTGTTGCATGTTGCATGCATGCATGCATGCATGGGGCTTACTCCCTCCCATTGACATGTTCATATTTCAAGCTTCCTCTGTTCCCTCCATATGGTGATACTCCCTCTGTTCCCAAATAGTACGGAGTAAAAGCCTCCCTCTGTTCCCAAATACGGAGTATTTGTCTTTCTACAGATTTCAACAAGTGACTAGGTACGGAGCAAAATGAGTGAAGTGAGCGTAGAGGCATAGGGATACTGTAGAAAGGAAGTCCTCGCGATCCATTATTCCCCATCTCGGTCAGAGAGAACTATTCAACTAGTCTTCGCAGTGAAGTGACAATACACGCTGCAGCAGATGGGACACGTAATTAATAAGCTGAACCAGCGTGTTGGTGTTACTAAATCAGCCTTACCCAGTACTGCCATCATGTTTGCCAGTAGAGCACGCTTCCGCAAATACGCCTACGCACCTCTGTCCTCCATTAACTGACATATGGGCCCTCTTGTGGTAGACCCACATGTCATCGGTGTAACTATTTACACTCCGAAGGACGGTATATCCTGGTAGTAGTACTAGTAGAATTGAGATTTAATGCACTTTCTTCCCCGTCTTCCACTCTTCTTCCTCCTCTCTTCTTCTTCCTCCTCTCTTCCCCATCGTCGGCCGCACACCATTTACCCCCGCTCACTGCTCGCCCGCCCGCGCCATCTTCCTTGGTAGCTCGCGCGTACCATATCCCCCCGCTCACTGCTCGGCCACATGAGGAGAAGCTTCTTCGCTCGCCCGCCCGAATCCACTTCCCCGCTGGCTCGCAGGCACCGAAAACCCCAATGGCAGAACCGACTGACACGCAGAGCCGCGATTGGAATTCCCTCCCCGATGTTCTCTTGGAGCAGATCTGTAGTCGTATGGACCTACTCAGCACCGTCCGTCTGGCCGCATGCTCGGTGTCTTTGTACCGTCTACTCGTCTGCAACCGGCCGGCTCTTTTCAAGACACCCTGCTTGCTGATGCCCGATCCTCGCAGGTGGCCCAGACACCGACTTGACGATCCTACGGAGGTTGCCGTGGTGCCCCTCGACATGCTACCACTACCCGTCCACCTGTCCTTCATGCGCGGCCACTACTGGGCGGGCATGAAGGCCAACTGGATCGTCCTCATCCACCACATCGGTAGTCCGTGGCGTCTCGTGGATATCTACACCCAGCGAGAGATCACCCTTCCATCGTTGGATACCGCCGCCATCGAGCCTCGCGGCCCGCCGGACACTCCTGCCTACTACGCACGAGACGCGTCAAGCTTTTGGCTCGACCTCTGTTTGCAGAAAGTTGTAATCTGCGAAGTGCCCACACCATCAGAAGACTACATGGATTACAAGCTCATTGCCTTGTTCAACATGGGATTAGTCTATCTGGAATCCGGTCGCCATACATGGTTATGGCTCATCATCAATCCTGTTGAGGCAACATTTCTGTCTGATGCTATAGTGCACGATGGCATCGTTTACGCGGTCGACGCACAGATTGGCTGCCTATACTGGTGGAATCTATCGTCGTGTAATTGTTCTATCTCATCTCATCTTTACCTTATGAATACGACTGCCTGTTCATTTGTTACAAATTTAGAATGCATAGCATGTCTATAACCACATCATTGCTATATGTTCCTCTCATTTCCTAGATTTTTATGACCACACATGTTATTGTTAGAGTTGATATGAGAACAATTGGCATCTAATGATTGTTAGAATACATATTATGAGCATAACATCATGATTGCTATATGTTACTCTCGTTTACAAGATTTTTATAACAACGCATGTTATTGCTTAGAGTTGATATGAGAACAGTAGTAGTAAGTGCTATGGTAGAATATGAGTAGGCGCTGTCATAGCTGTTTTCCTCTCATTGTTACATGATGTTTGAACCATGACATGTTGCTAGAATATGAAAGCCATTGGCTTATTTTTTTAACTTGGGGTATGATTATGACCACGGCATTGCAATTCTCTGTCTATGATATGTGTCACTGTTATAATAATCTTAATTCCACACATACTCTGAACATGATTGTTTATTTTTGTCCTTTTGGTCTCCAATTTGAATTGTTGCAGCAGACGCAAATGCGCTGGCCTTCATGATTCCAGGACCTGGAATCATACCAGCCGATGGGTGGTGGTTTATCGCTCGTTCAGCTGACGGCGGTCATTTGATGCTCATTCGCACGTACCAAATTGACCAAACCATTACATCAAACCACATGCAGTACAATGCGTGGGGCGTTCGTGACATTGATGGCTATGGCTGCTTCGTGTTCGAGAAAGATCCCAGCTCCGTTGGGCCAGGCGTATTCAACTGGAGGCGGGTTTACAGCCTCGGCAACCACTCCTTGTTCCTCGGGCTCAATTATCCGATCATCCAACCAATCATCGATCATATCACCGGCGATGATTACTGTGATATGCAACTTCCATTCGCGAGGGGGGGCTGTGTTTACACATCATACCATGGGTTTCATGAATCACCATATCCAGAGATTCGTCGACACAGCTTGTTGCCAGATAATCTTCAGTGTGTGAAAGGCATCAAGCTTCCATGTGATGGATGGCTTTTGCAAACCCGACATGCGGCGATGTGGTTCATGCCAACAACAAATATGCACAACTTGATTCGTGCTGATATCTAGACTGAGCCATGTATTCTGCTGCTGTAGCATGACCCTCTTTTGTTCGATATTATGTACCGTTGTTAGTTTGAAGCACTCCTCTGGTTTGAAGGATAGATACCTTCCTGGGATCAAGTGCATCCTAACTCACCTGTGTAGGATGTATTGATAATAATGATGGAGAAGTTGTGCAGTACTTGTTAGGCTTCAAGTGTGTACTTGTTAGTTAAACCTATGTATAAATTGTGACACTAAATACGACTAGTAAGTAGTACAGTAGCAGTACTAGTATACGTCGGTCAAATTATTCATCATGTCCACACATTGAATTGACATGACAACACGTTGTGCGTGAGGTGACACAAGAATCCTGGCGGCGTGTTCAGGTATTCTGGACTTCAGATTTGGAGTACCACTTATCTGTCGAAATCTTTCATCATTCACTTAAAACAGTCGATTGATCATACATTGAGTACCATATAACTGGAATTACCGATGCAAGTCGAAGAAGGATTGGCCGGTGCTGCCGGATGGCGTCAAGTTCGATCCCACGGATCAGGAGCTGATCGAGCACCTTGAGGCCAAAGTGAGTGCTGACAGCGCGAGATTTCAGTCTCTCATCGATTTGTTCATACCAACCATCGACAACGAGCACGACATATGCTACACCCAACCTGAGAAACTTCCAGGTAAGACACCGATTGGACGTCTACTTGCACAAACATATTCCTTTGTTTATAGCTCTATTTTTCTTTTTAGATGCAGACCTGGTGAAGCAATTACAATTTGACAGTTAATAAAAAGTGAAACAAGTGACTGCAACATGCCAAAGATGTTATGAAAATGCCAACTACGTACACTAAAACCTGTATTCCACAATACTGCAGGTATCACACTGAGTGGCCTAAGGAAGCATTTCTTCCAGCGTAATTCCAGGGCGTTCAAAAGGGGCACGTGGACGCGTCGCAAGATACAGTCGGAGTGCGGCATGCACGCGATGTGGCACAAGACCGGCAATACCTTGCCGGTGATGGTCAACGGCCGGCAGACGGGCAGCAAAAAAGGTTCTGGTGCTGCACACCAACAAGAACTTCGACCAGCAGAGGACCAACTGGGTGATGCACCAGTACCACCTCGGGGACCTGGAGCAAGAGAAGGAGCGGGAACTGGTCCTCTGCAAGATTTTCTACCAGACAAACACTAGGGCCAGGAGTAAAAAGATTATAAGTTAGTTTGGTATTGGTAGTTGTACTACCTTGTCATCCGCAAGTTGGTATTGTTGTTAACGATCTTTTGGTATGAAATTGCATTTGCTTCCAATCATCATGCCGAGGGTCGGCGTGGATATAAAGATGAATCATTTGTTTCGGAACGAATTTTTAGGCACCTGATTTTTATTTGATGGGTAGCATAAGCACACGCCGTTCGAATTCCCAGTTCTCCAATTTTTTCGAAACAAGTGCATGCACTTATTATGACGATAAAAAAACAATATTCGTGCTGCATCCCAGTTATTAGTCTGTACTTGCAGAATTCTCTCGTTTCAGGTCGAGCAAGTTTCAACTGGGATGTAGACTGCCCAGGGTTGGTTTTGTTTTTAACAGGCCCAGCCCATGACAACAACGGGGCACAAAGATCCAACAGGTATCTACTGTCCTCTGTCCCGCCAGCGTTAGTTATATTTTGTCTTACAACATCAGCAGGCAGTTTTTTTACTGAATCAAACACACAGCCCAGTTCTATTTTCCTCTTGAAACACATGTCCTACATCTGTTTTCTAATCTCTACCTATAGTTTTACTAGTTCATATGCACGTATCATTATATTGAAAACATATAAAATTCCCTTTTCATATTTACATCCTTATTTTTGTTGTTTTTTCCCACCCAGCGCTGATTTTTTACCACTGGTTTTCCCTTAAACCAACTCAATTGTCCCACGTCTTATTTTCTTACAAAAACAAAACAATTTTTTGGCAAATCAATAAGTTCTTAAAAAATGTTTATCATTTCGGGATTACAACAGTTTGGACTCCACCGAAATATGCAAAATAAGGTTGAACTTTTTGACCGTGGTCCTGGGCAGAAAATGGGCTGTAATAAATTACTTAAGGATTAGCAAATGGGCTGAAAATTATAAAAAATAGCAAATGGGCTTTATATTGTCTGCCACAGATTTGGAGGTTGACTTGTGGGCCTACTAAGTTCATGCATACACAAGGTTTCTTAAAAACGAAACTTAGTCAACAATCGACTCTACCAGCGTCAGACTGTTAGATGTCAATCTAACGGCAATCGTGCTTCTTCAGTCTCTGATCTTCCTACCCCAGCCGCCCAAACCAGCGCCGTCGGAACCGCCTGCTCCCGCCTCCCGTGGCCGGCAGTGCTGCCGAGAAGGCCTCACGGCCCCATCATACTCGCATCCCTGGCCTATCTATCCCTCTACTCACCCACACCTCCTGTTATTTTCCGGGGACGGCAACCAAACCAGTCAACCCTCGTACTCTCCACCGCGTGGGCAGCCAATGCCGTGTCTTCCCTGGCTCCGTGTCATTCCCTTCGTAGGCCACGCTATCGTCCACCACCCTGGTGCTCTCGGCGCGGCGTGGTCAACGATGTCCATCCAACGGCCATAGTGCTTCTTCAACCTCTGGTCTTCTTGCCCCAGCCGCCCAAAGCAGCGCTGGTCGTGCCGCATGCTCCTGCCTCCCGTGGCCGGCTCTGCTACCGCGGAGGCCTCACCGTCCCCATACTACTCCCATCGCTGGCCAGGCCATCCCTCCACTCACCCACTCCCCCTATTATTCTGCGGCGACGGCAGCCTCACACCGCAGCCGAGCCAGTGAACCCTAGTACTCCTCTCCGCGTGGGCATCCACTGCCGCGTCTTCCACGGCTCCGCGTCGTCCCCTTCCTAGGCCTCGCCGTCGTCCACCGCCATGGTGCTCTCGGCGCGGCGTGGTCAATGTGGGCAACGACTGACTTCCATCGGAAGAGTACTATACATGGAGAGGCTGACAGCTGGGTTCACGGCAGCCGCAAGGAAGTGCCTCCTTGTTACGCGCAAAATAATTATTCCTCCACCTCACAGCAAGGACCCACCGGACGGGCCACCAGTATTTCGTGGAAAAAACGTTACCCCCCTGACTGCTGGGACCCACCGGATGGGCCACCGTATTTCGTGAAAAAAGCGTTTGCCCCTGACTGCTGGGACCCACCGGACGGACCACCGTATTTCGTGAAAAAAACGTTCCCCCTACTGTCAGCTCGGACCCACCGGAAGTGCCTCCTTATTACGCACAGAAAAATGAATACTTCTCCTGCTAGCTGGGACCCACCATGGTGGGGGGCTGACTTGTGGGCCTACTAAGTTGATGGGGACAGAGGGCTTTGTCAACTTAGTCAATATGAATGGTTCTAGCTCCAGTGACCGTACGATGTCCATCCAACGGCCGTCATGCTTCTTCAATCTCTGCTCTTCCTGCTCCAGCCACTCAAACAAGCACCGGCGGGACAGCCTGCTCCCTCCTCCCCGCGGCCGGCTGTGCTGCCGCATAGGCCTCACCGCCCCACCGTACTCCCATCGCTGGCCTAGCCATCCCTCTACTCACCCACACCTGCTATTATTCTCCGACGAGGGCAGACGAACCAATAAACCCTCATACAGTCGTACTCCCCTCCGCGTGGGAAACAACTGTCGATTCTTCCCTGCCTCCGTGTCGTTCCCTTCCTAGGCCTCACCATTGTCCACCGCCCTGGTGCTCTCGGCGCGGCCTGGTCAACATGGTCAACAACCGACATGCATCTGAAGTGGACTGTACGTGGAGAGGCTGACAGCTGGGTCCACGGCCACACGCAAGGAAATGCCTCCTTATTACGCGCAAAATAATGATTCATCCACCTGACATCGGGGACCCACCGAAAGGGCCTCTGTATTTCGCGAAAAAAACATTACCGCCGCTGACAACTCAGAGCCACCAGCTATATCTTCGCACACAAGGAAGTGCCTCCTTATTACGCACAAAAAAATGAATACTCCCCCTATTAGCTGGGACCCAGTATATTGGCAGGCTGACTTGTGGGCCTACTAAGTTGACGGGGACGGAGGGCTTAGTCAATATGCACAATTCTATCTCTAGTGACCGTACGATGTCCATCCAACGGCCGTGGTGCTTCTTCAACCTCTGATCTTCTTGCTCCAGCCGCCAAACCAGTGTCGGTCGTGCCTCGTGCTCCTGCCTCCCGTGGCCGGCTACGATGCGGCGGAGGCCTCACCACCCCCTACTACTCCCACCGCTATCCAGGCCATCCCTCTACTCACCCACACCCCTTGTTATAGTGTTATTTTGTGGCGACGGCAGCCTCACACCACAGCTTAACCAGTGAACCCCCGTACTCCTCTACGCATGGGCATCCACTGCCGCGTCTTCCCCGGATCCGCGTCGTCCCCTTCCTAGGCCTCACCGTCGTCCACTTCCCTGGTGCTCTCGGCGTGGCGTGGTCAACATGGTCAAGGAACGGCTTCCATCGGACATGGACTGTATGTGGAGAGGTTGACATCTGGGTCCACGGCCGCAGCAAGGAAGTGCCACCTTATTACGCGCAAAATAATTATTCCTCCACCTGACAGCAGGGACCCATCGGACGGGCCACCGTATTTTGTGAAAAAAATGTTTCCCCCTTGACTACTAGGACCCACCAGCTACATCTACGCACGCAAGGAAGTGTGTTCGGGCAAAGAAAAAACGATTCGCCCCCCTGACTGCTGGGACCCACCAGCTACATCTTCGCAGACAAGGAAGTGCCTGACAGTCGGGACCCACTTGGTCGAAGCGTACGTAGCATTGTCATTCTGGTCGCGAACGTGTATGTACATACTGGTCGATGTAGAGGCGCGCACGTGTCGTAGTAGAGGCACGCACGTAGCATGTACACGTACGTACAACGGCCAGGGTGCAAGAAAGAAAATATGGCCACGTATGTGTACATACGGGCGGGGTCTCGAACGCCTACTCGCGCATACGTACGGCGAGGGCTCGTGTTCATGGGGAGGCAACGGAATGCGTCGTATTCATGGGGAGGCAACGGAATGCGTCGTGTTCATCGGGACGCAACGGAACGCATGGAAGCCAACCGGCTGGGTTGAAACAGAATGCGTGGTCATGTTCATCAGGAGGGCTTGGACAGAACAGGTGATGGAAACGAGGCCTGGCATACCGCACAACGGAGGAAATAGACCTCCTACGTTCGGAACAGGGTCCTGTTGATCGGGAGGGGTGTGGCGTACCGCAAAACGGAGGAAACGGACCTCCTACGGTCAAAACGGGGGTCCTGTTGATCGGGAGGGGTGTGGCGTACCGCAAAACGGACGAAACAAACCTCCTACGGTCGAAACGGGGGTCCTGTTGATCGGGAGGGGTCTGGCGTACCGCAAAACGGCCGAAACGGGGGTCCTGTTGATCGGGAGGGGTGTGGCGTACCGCAAAACGGCCGAAACGGACTTGTGTTGGAGCGCTACGGTCGAAACGGGGGTCCTGTTGATCGGGAGGGGTGTGGCGTACCGCAAAACGGGACTCCACGGGATACTGTTCATCTCCACCATCGACCTCCTCCAGCCTCCACGGGCTACTGTCGAACTCCTCCAGCCTCCACCGTGCGCTACTCCACCGGCTACTGTTCAACCACCCCTCCACCGTCTACTGTTCATCCAGCCCTCCACACCACGGGGTCCTATTCAACCACCCCTCCACGGGCACCCCTCCACCGTCTACTGTTCATCTAGCCCTCCACACCACGGGGTCCTGTTCATCCAGAGGCAATGCCACCGCTCACTGTTCATCCAACCCCCTCCCCCTTGCAACGCTCACTGTTCATCCAATCGGTCAGCTTCAGTTAGCAGCAGTAGCGAAGGAATCACTCGATTGGGTTCAGTTAACAGCCATCGATCGACTACTCGAGTTCAGTAACGCGTAGCCTGCAGTGCAATCGCTCGGGTTCAGTTAGAGTCCAACGCCTCGCTCGGGTTCAGTTAGAGCCAACGCCTTGCACACACGCGCGTACGTGTACGAGAGAAACGCGCATCGCTCGGCCCCCGACCTCCCGCCGTAACCGGCAAATCCCCGAAATTTTCCTCCCCTCGCCTCTACCATGGTTTTTTTCCGTCATGGACGGCCCAAAGAATGTCATGCAGCTGCGTCTCCGGCCCGCCCACGACAAAAAGCCCATTTTCTATCATGATTTTTTGTCATAGAAGTAGGAGCCCACCACATCTATGATGATACCGGGTTTTGTCACAATTATCATCATAGAAGTGTCATATCTATGACATAATTTTTTTTCGTTCGGCCCAAAATGTCACGGATGTGTCTTTTTTTTTGTAGTGCTCCTCACCGCCCGCCGCCATCGAAGCCCGCCGGGCCCGAGGCCGCCCCCTCGAGCCCATCGCCGCACCGCCCGATCCCGCACCTCCCGCATCCGCGCCGACCTCCGCCCGTTGTCTCGCTCCTCCGCTGCGCCACCAGACTCCACCGGCCGCCGCCCCCGCGCCGCCCGGCCCCGCCACTGCCTCCGCCGGCGCCGGATCCGGCGAGGTCCGGCCAGATCCGGCCGACCCCATCCCGTCGGCGCCCTCTCCATCCAACTCCGGCCACCGTCACCTCGTCTCTGGCGAGCTTTGGCCAGATCCGCCTCGCCTCGTTTTGCATGTCAGGTCAACCCCCAGATCCGCGAGGTGAAATTCCAGTCCCGGAGCTCCCTGTTATTTTTATGCCCTGTTCATCATGCCATAACTTCATGCTCCGTGCTCCGATTTGTGCATTTAATATGTCAAAATGTTCATCATGTGATGCTCTTCATTTTGTTCTATTGTACCATGCTTGTTTGAGTTCATATTGATGCCTAAATAATCGTTGCAAGAGTGATATATGATGTTAACTGCTATCTGTTAACAGAACTTGGTGATTTGTCTTTTTCATTGCATTTTGTGTGTGCATCCTATGAGCATGACCTCTAAAGGTGTTTTGATCTACAATATACCATCTTTACAGAGGTGCTTACCATGTATTTTGGTGATAAATTTGGTGGCTAGCACAAGCATGCAAACTAGGCTTCGTGATGTTGCTGATTTCAGTCCCTGTTCTGCTGTTATTTTGATGCCATGTAAACTTGATGCTACAGTGATATCCATGCTTGTTTTGGTATACTTTAGTAAGGATGTTTTGAACATATGGTTATGCTCTATCCATCCATGCTCCTGTTTGCAATTATGGAGTGCCCTAGCATATCTTGTTCTTGCTCTACTTTTGCTATAAAATGTTCCTGCCAGAATGTTAACATGTTAATCCATATTGCCATGGTTGTTACTAGTGATACATGCATCCTATGAACTTGCTCTTTCCATGGTTAGCTTCATGAACATGTCATCTTGCCGTTAGTTTGCTTATTTAGTCATGCAATGCTTTGTGATGAGTGATTCGAGCTCGCAAAGTTGTTATCATAAATCTGTTTATGCTATGTTCTGTTTTTCTGGTCTGAAACTGTTAATAAAACTTGCTATGTTTACATGGGTGCCATCATATCTTCTGTGCCTTTTTGGCACATGTTCAGTAAGAGACTTTTGTTCTATGCATACAGTAGATTCATGCCATGCCTTTATTTTCTATGATATGTTCCTGTAGCATGTTGTTTGCTTGCTCTAAACATGGCTTCCTGATGTTATTTCTGGCATGTTAGTATTTTCACCAAGACTGTGATGTTGTTATCTTTTGCACTTTTGCCATGCTTGTTTGAACATGCTATTGTGTGATTTAGCCATAGTTCAGTGTTCATGTTTTGTCAAGAATCTCTTGTGCATCACTGCCATGTGCTTCGTTGCTATGTTGGAGTAAAGTAGCTTAGTTTCTTGTTGCATGCTATGTAGCATCGTGCTGTTAATAGCAGAATTGTGTCATTCTTGTTTTGCTTGCCATTTGCAAACCGTGCATCCGTTTCTGGTGATCTTTATACCGATTTCAACCGAAAGCACCTCATCGTTCCAGCGGCATACTTGGTTTGCCAAGTTGATGCCTTGATCATTCTTTCCCTTCCGGAGCACGCATATGGATTGCATATCATGCCATGTATTGCATCATGTTGCTTGTGCATTGCATCGTGATTGATTGTTGTTCCATTGCTTGTGTTCTTTCCTTGGGTAGAGCCAGGAGACAAGTACGTGAACGAGGAACCTGTTGAGTACACTAACGAGGATCAAGCTTTCGACAACTCTGAGAACTTTGCAGGCAAGATGACCATACCCTTAATATCACTTCTATCTTTGCTTTGCTAGTTGTTCGCTCTATCGCTATGGTTGCGCTACCTACCACTTGTTTATCCTGCCTCCCATTTTGCCATGTCAAGCCTCTAACTATCCATTCCTAGCAAACTGTTGTTTGGCTATGTTACCGCTTTTGCTCAGCCCCTCTTATAGCGTTGCTAGTTGCAGGTGAAGATGAAGTTTGTTCCTTGTTGGAACATGGATATTTTGGGATATCACAATATCTCTTATTTAATTAATGCACCTATATACTTGGTAAAGGGTGGAAGGCTCGGCCTTATGCCTTGTGTTTTGTTCCACTCTTGCCGCCCTATTTTCCGTCATACCGGTGTTATGTTCCTTGATTTTGCGTTCCTTACGCGGTTGGGTGATTTATGGGACCCCCTTGACAGTTTGCCTTGAATAAAACTCCTCCAGCAAGGCCCAACCTTGGTTTTACCATTTGCCACCTAAGCCTTTACCCTTGGGCGCGAGCCCGAGGGTCATCTTTATTTTAACCCCCCCCCCCGGGCCAGTGCTCCTCCGAGTGTTGGTCCGAACTAGAGCCACTTGCAGCGTCACCTCGGGGAAACTTGAGGTCTGGTTTTAGTTGTACGTAGTGTTCATCCAGTGTGCCCTGAGAACGAGATATGTGCAGCTCCTATCAGGATTTGTCGGCACATCGGGCGGCTTTGCTGGTCTTGTTTTACCATTGTTGAAATGTCTTGTAACCCGGGATTCCGAGACTGATCAGGTCTTTTTGGGAGAAGGGATATCCTTCGTTGACCGTGAGAGCTTATGATGGGCTAAGTTTAGACATCCCTGCAGGGTATAAACTTTCGAGAGCTATGGCCATGGTTATGTGGCAGACGGGAATTTGTTAATGTCCAGTTGTAGAGAACTTGACACTTGACTTAATTAAAATGCATCAACCGCGTGTGTAGCCGTGATGGTCTCTTTTCGGCGGAGTCCGGGAAGTGAACACGGTTTGGGTTATGTATGAACGTAAGTAGTTTCAGGATCACTTCTTGATCACTTCTAGCTTCTCGACCGATGTGTTGCTTCTTTTCCTGCTCTTACTTGCGTATGTTAGTCATCATATATGCTTAGTGCTTGCTGCAACTCCACCACCTTACCCCTTTCCTACCCATGAGCTTAAATAGTCTTGATCTCGCGGGTGTGATATTGCTGAGTCCTCGTGACTCACAGATTCTACCAAAATAGTTGTAGGTGCCGAGGATACCAGTGCAAGTGACGCAACCGAGATTAAGTGGGAGTTCGACGAGGACCTTGGTCGTTACTATGTTTCGTTTTCGGAAGATCAGTAGTGGAGCCCAGTTGGGACGATCGGGGATCTAGCATTTGGGGTTATCTTCTTTCATTTGGATTTGACCGTAGTCGGTCTATGAGTGTATTTTGAATGATGTATGAATTTATTTATGTATTGTGTGAAGTGGAGATTGTAAGCCAACTCTCTTTATCCCATTCTTGTTCATTACATGGGATTGTGTGAAGATGACCCTTCTTGCGACAAAACCTACAATGCGGTTATGCCTCTAAGTCATGCCTCGACACGTCATAGATATAGCCGCATCATGAGCGTTACACCTCCATACCCTGAAAACATCTAGGAGCACCACGAAACACTATTTCCACCGCCGCAACCTTCTGTACCCGTGAGATCCCATCTTGGGGACTTTTCCGGTGCTCTGCCGGAGGAGGAATCAATCACTGAGGGCTTCTACATCATCGCCAAGGCCTCTCCTATGAGTTGTGAGTAGTTTACCACAGACCTCAGGTCCATAATTATTAGCTAGATGGCTTCTTCTCTCTCTTTGAATCTCAATACAAAGTTCTCCTCGATGTTCTTGGAGATCTATTCGATGTAACTCTTTTTGCGGTGTGTTTGTCGAGATCCGATGAATTGTGGGTTTATGATCAAGTTTATCTATGAGAAATATTTGAATCTCCTCAAAATTCTTTTATGTATGATTGGTTATATTTACAAGTCTCTTCGAATTATTAGTTTGGTTTGGCCTACTAGATTGATCTTTCTTGTAATGGGAGAAGTGCTTAGCTTTGGGTTCAATCTTGCGGTGTTCTTTCCCAGTGACAGCAGGGGCAACAAGGCACGTATTGTATTGTTGCCATCGAGGATAAAAAGATGGGGTTTATATCATATTGTTTGAGTTTATCCCTCTACATCATGTCATCTTGCTTAATGCGTTACTATGTTCTTATGAACTTAATACTCTAGATGCATGCTGGATAGCGGTTGATGTGTGGAGTAATAGTAGTAGATGCAGGCAGGAGTCGGTCTACTTGTTGCGGCCGTGATGCCTATATACATGATCATGCTTAGATATTCTCATAACTATGCACTTTTCTGTCAATTGCTTGACAGTAATTTATTCACCCACCATAATACTTATGCTATCTTGACAGAAGCCACTAGTGAAACCTATGGCCCCCGGGTCTATCTTTCATCATATAAGTTTCGATCTACTTTCTTTTGCAATCTTTACTTTCCAATCTATATCATAAAAATACCAAAAATGTTTATCTTATCTTATTATCTCTATCAGATCTCACTTTCGCAAGTGGCCGTGAAGGGATTGACAACCCCTTTATCGCGTTGGTTGCGAGGTTCTTGTTTGTTTGTGTATGTACGAGGGACTTGTGAGGAGCCTCCTACTGGATTGATACCTTGGTTCTCAAAAACTGAGGGAAATACTTAGGCTACTTTGCTGCATCACCCTTTCCTCTTCAAGGGAAAACCAACGCAGTGCTCAAGAGGTAGCATATTACATGTGTGTCAATCATTAAGTGCTATGTAAGTCTTTACTTTATCGCTAAACGTAGCAATAGTAGTAGAAGCATGGTTGGCGTGACAACCCCGACGGCGACACGATGATGGAGATCATGGTGTCATGCCGGTGATGATGGAGATCATGCCGGTGCTTTGGAGATGGAGATCAAAAGCACAAGTTGATGGCCATATCATGTCACTTATGATTTGCATGTGATGTTAATCCTTTTGTGCATCTTATTTTGCTTAGGACGACGGTAGCATTATAAGGTGATCCCTCACTAAAATTTCAAGATAAAATTGTGTTCTCCCCAAGTATGCACCATTGTGAAAGTTCAATGTTTTGAAGCACCACATGATGATCGGGTGTGATAGACTCTACGTTCGCATACAACGGGTGCAAGCCAGTTTTGCACATGCGGAACACTTGGGTTAAACTTGACAAGACTAGCATGTACAGACATGGCCTCGGAACACAAGAGACCGAAAGGTCGAACACGATTCATATAGTAGATATGATCAACATGGAGATGTTCACCATTGAAACCGTCTCATCTCACATGATGATCGGACTTGGGTTGGTGAATTTGGATCGTGTTACACTCGGACAACCGGAGGGATGTTGATTTGAGTGGGAGTTCTTAGGTAATATGATTAACTGAACTCATTATCATGAACAATAGTCTAAAGTTGCCTTTGCAAATTTATGTTGTAGATAAATGGCTCGCGTAGTAGCTCCCCTGAATTTCAATGCGTTACTAGAGAAAGCTAAGCTAAAAGATGATGGAAGTAACTTTGTGGACTGGGCCTGTAATCTGAGAATTATCCTCACGGCTGCCCAAAAGGCTTATGTCCGTGATACACCGATTGGTGCGCGACCCCCTCCAGCAACTGCGGACACTGTGAACGCCTGGCAGTCGTGTGTTGATGACTACTCAATAGTTCAGTGCGCCATGTTGTATGGCTTAGAGCCGGGAATTCAAACGTGTTTTGAACGTCATGGAGCATATGAGATGTTCCAGGAGTTGAAGTTTATCTTTGAGAAGAATGCCCGGATCGAGAGGTATGAGACCTCCGATAAGTTCTATGCCTACAAGATGGAGGAGGACGGGTCTGTCAGTGAGCACATACTCAGAATGTCTGGGTACTACAACCGTCTAGCTGAGTTGGGAGTTGAGCTCCCGCCAGAGGCTGTCACTGACAGAGTTCTTCAATCGCCACCACCTAGCTACAAGAGCTTTGTGTTGAACTATAACATGCAAGGGATGAACAAGTCAGTCTCTAAGCTGTTTACGACGCTGAAAGTTGCTGATTCAGACATCCAGAAGGAGCATCAAGTGTTGATGGTGAATAAAACCACTAGTTTCAAGAAAGGCAAGGGAAATAATGGAAACTTAAAGAAATGTGGCAAAGCAGTTGCTCCTCCCGTGAAGAAACCCAAGGCTGGACCCAAGCCGAAGACTGAGTGCTTTTATTGCAAGGGAACTGGCCACTGGAAGCGGCCCAAGTATCTGGCCGACAAGAAGGGGGCCAACGTCAACAAAGGTATATATGATATACATATTATTGATGTGTACCTTACCAACTCTCGTGGTAGTGCCTGGGTATTTGATACCGGTTCCGTTGCTCACATTTGCAACTAAAAGCAGGAACTAAGGAATAGATGGAGGCTGGCGAAGGACGAAGTGACGATGGGCGTGGGAAATGGTTCCAAGGTTGATGTGATCACCGTCGGCACGCTCGCTCTTCCATTACCATCGGGATTAGTGATACACCTGAATAATTGTTATTTAGTGCCTGTGTTGAGCATGGACATTATATCTTGATCTTGTTTAATGCGATACGGATACTCATTTAAGTCAGAGAATGATGGTTGTTCTATTTATATGTGTAATATCTTTTATGGTCATGCATCCATTGTGAGGGGTTTATTCTTATTGAATCTCGGTAGTGATGATACACATGTTCATAGCATTGATACCAAAAGATGTAGAGTTGATAATGATAGTACCACTTTCTTGTGGCACTGCCACTTAGGTCATATTGGTGTTAAGCGCATGAAGAAACTCCATGCTGATGGACTTTTGGAGTTACTTTATTTTGAATCACTTGACACATGTGAACCATGCCTCATGGGCAAGATGACCAAAACCCTGTTTTCCAGAACAATGGAACGGGCATGTGACTTGTTGGAAATCATACATACTGATGTGTGCGGTCTGATGAGTGTTGATGCACGCGGTTGATATTATTATTTTCTCACCTTCACCGATGACTTGAGTAGATATGGGTATGTTTACTTAATGAAGCATGAGTCTGAAACATTTGAAAAGTTCAAGAAATTTCAGAGTAACATTGAGAATCATCATAACAAGAAGATCAAATTTCTATGATCTAATTGAGGGGGAGAGTATCTGAGTTATGAGTTTGGCAATAACTTAAGACAATGTGGAATCATTTCACAATTGATGCCACCTGGAACACCATGGCGTAATGGTGTATCCGAACTTCGTAATCGTACCTTATTGGATATGGTGCATTCTATGATGTACCTTTCTGATCTGCCACTCTTGTTCTGGGGTTATGCATTAGAGACAGCTACATTCACTTTAAATAGGGCACCATCTAAGTTCGTAGAGATGACACCATATGAATTGTGGTTTGGCAAGAAACCTAAGTTGTCGTTTCTTAAGGTTTGGGGTTGCGATGCTTATGTCAAAAGGCTTCAGCCGGAAAAGCTCGAACCCAAAGCGGACAAATGCATCTTCATAGGATACCCAAAGGAGACGATTCGGTATAACTTCTATCTCAGATCCGAGGGCAAAGTGTTTGTCGTTAAGAACGGGTCCTTTCTCGAGAAAGAGTTTCTCTCTAAAGAATTGAGTGGGAGGAAGATAGATCTTGATGAGGTTGTTGAACCTTTACTTTAACTAGTGAGTAGTGCAACACAGAACGATGTTTCTGTGACACCTACGATAGTTGAAGAGGAAGCTAATGATAGTGATCATGAAGTATCAGATCAAGTTACTATGGAACCTCATAGGTCGACAAGGATATGTACTACTCCTAAGTGGTACGGTAACCCTATCTTAGAGGTCATGTTGTTGGACAACAACAACGATGAACCTACGAGCTATGGAGAAGCGATGGTGGGCCCGGATTCCGACAAATGGTTAGAGGCCATGGAATCCGAGATGGGATCCATGTATGAAAACAAAGTATGGGCTTTGGAAGTACTACCTGAAGGGCTGATACATCTCCAATGTATCTATAATTATTGATTGTTTGATGCTATTATATTATTTGTTTTGGATGTTTTATATGCATTAATATGCTATTTTATATCATTTTTGGGACTAACTATTAACCTAGTGCCCAATGCCAGTTGTTGTTTTTTCCTTCTTTTTGGCTTTTTTCAGAAAGGAATATCAAACGGAGCCCAAACGGAATAAATCTTTCGCGATGATTTTTCTTGGATCAGAAGACATCCACGGAGCTTGGAGAGGGGGCCAGAAGAGTCCCGAGGGCTCTACAAGCCCTCATGGGGCGCCCCCTGGCTTGTGGGCCCACGGGAGTCGTCTAACCATAATTCTTGGCCTATAAATTCCCAAATATTCCCAAACCACCAGAAGCGTCCACCAAAATACTTTTCCGCCGCTGCAAGCTTCTGGCCCAGTGAGATCCCATCTTGGGGCCTTTTCCGGCACCCTGTCGGAGGGGGATTCGATCACGGAGGGCTTCTACATCAACTCTATTGCCCTTCCGATGAAGCGTGAGTAGTTTACCACAGACCTACATGTCCATAGCTAGTAGCTAGATGGCTTCTTCTCTCTCTTTGATCTTTAATACAATGTTCTCCTCGATGTTCTTGGAGATCTATCCGATGTAATAATCTTTTGCAGTGTGTTTATCGAGATCCGATGAATTGTGGATTTATCATCAGAATATCTATGAATAATATTTGAGTCTTTTCTGAACTCTTTTATGCATGATGAAATATCTTTGTATTTCTCTTCGAATTATCAGTTTGGTTTAGCCAACTAGATTGGTTTTTCTTGCAATGGGAGAGGTGCTTAGTCTTGGGTTCAATCTTGCGGTGTCCTCACCCAATGACAGAAGGGGTAGCGAGGCACGTATTATATTGTTGCCATCAAGGATAAAAAGATGGGGTTTATATCATATTGCTTGAGTTTATCGCTCCACATCATGTCATCTTACTTAAAGTGTTGCTCTATTCTTATGAACTTAATACTCTAGATGCAGGTAGGAGTCAGTCGATGTGTGGAGTAATAGTAGTAGATGCAGAATCGTTTCGGTCTACTTGACATGGATGTGATGCCTATATTCATAATCATTGCCTTGGATATCGTCATAACTTTGCACTTTTCTATCAATTGCTCAACAGTAATTTGTTCACCCACCTTATGTTTTCTTTCAAGAGAGAAGCCTATAGTGAAACCTATGGCCCACAGGTCTACTTTCCATCATATATTTTCAGATCTATAAATCAAAAAACTCAAAAATACCTCACTGAGTTTTATTTGTTTTTACTTTGTTTTACATTTTAGTAAACTTTTATATCTATCTCTATTAGATCTCATCCTTGCAAGTGACCGTGAAGGGATTGACAACCCATTTATCGCGTTGGGTGCAAGTGTTTGATTGTTTGTGCAGGTGCATAGATTGGAGACTTGCTTGTACCTCCTGTTGGATTGATACCTTGGTTCTAAAGTGAGGGAAATACTTATCTCTACTTTGCTGCATCACCCTTTCCTCTTAAAGGGAAAAACCAATGGAAGCTCAAGTGGCAAGGGCGAAAGGCCATTCAGAATAAGTGGATCTTCAAGAATAAGACGGACGCGGACGATAATATCACCATCTATAAAGCTCGACTTGTGGCAAAGGGATTTTCACAAGTTCAAGGAGTTGACTATGATGAGACTTTCTCACCCGTAGCGATGCTTTAGTCCGTCAGAATCATGTTGGCAATAGCTGCATTTTTCGATTATGAAATCTGGCAGATGGATGCCAAAACAATGTTCCTTAACTGTTTCCTTAAGGAAGAGTTGTATATGATGCAACCGGAAGGTTTTGTCGATCCAGAGAATGCTGACAAAGTGTGCAAGCTCCAGCGATCCATTTATGGGATGGTGCAAGTATCTCGGAGTTGGAATATTCTCTTTGATGAGGTGATCAAAGCGTTTGGGTTTATGCAAGTTTATGGAGAAGCTTGTATTTACAAGAAAGTGAGTGGGAGGTCTATAGCATTTCTATTATTATATGTGGATGACATATTGCTGATTGGAAATAATATAGAACTTTTGGAAAACATGAAGGAATATTTGAACAAGTGTTTTTCAGTGAAGGACCTAGGAGAAGCTGCTTTCATATTAGGCATCAAGATCTATAGAGATAGATCAAGACGCTTGATAGGACTTTCATAAAGCACATACCTTGATAAGATTTTGAAGAAGTTCAAAATGGATCAGTACAAGAAGGGGTTCTTGCCTATTTGGCAAGGTGTGAAGTTGAGTAAGACTCAATGCCCAACGACTATAGAGGATAGAGAAAAGATGAGTGCCATCCCCTATGCTTCTGCCATAGGCTCTATCATGTATGCGATGTTGTGCACAAGACCAGATGTCTGCCTTGCCGTAAGTATGGCCGGAAGGTTTCAAAGTGATCCAGGAGTGGAACACTAGACAACGGTCAAGAATATCCTTAAGTACCTGAAAAGGACTAAGGAAATGTTTCTCATTTATGGAGGTGATCAAGAGTTTGTCGTAAAGGGTTACGTCGATGCAAGCTTTGACACTGATCCGGATGACTCTAGGTCTCAAATCGGATATGTATATGTTCTGAATGGGGGAACGGTAAGCTTGTGCAGTTCCAAGTAGAGCGTGGTAGCTAATTCTACATGCGAAGTAGAGTACATAGCTTCCATGGAGGCAGCGAAGGAAGGTGTCTGGATGAAGCAGTTCATGACAAATCTTGGAGTTGTGCCCAGTGCACTTGACCCAATGACTCTGTTCTGTGAAAACACTGGTGCCATTGCTTTGGACAAGGAACCAAGGTTTCACAAGAGGACCAGACACATAAAGCGACACTTCAATTCTATCAACGAATATATCAAGGAGGAAGACATAAAGATTTGCAAGATACATACAGATCTGAATGTTGGGGATCCGTTGACTAAACCTCTTCCACGGGCAAAGCATGATCAACACTAGAACTCTATGGCTGTTAGATTCATTACCATTTAATGCTAGATTATTGACTCTAGTACACGTGGGAGACTGTTGGAAATATGCCCTAGAGGAAATAATAAAGTGGTTATTATTATATTTCCTTGTTGATGATAATCGTTTATTATCCATGCTATAATTATATTGGCCGGAAACTCAAATACATGTGTGGATATATAGACAACATCATGTCCCTAGTAAGCCTCTACCGGACTAGCTCGTTGATCAAAGATTGTCTATGGTTTCCTAGTCAGAGAAATGAGTTGTCATTTGATAACGGGATAGAAAGGATCGATATGGTTGACTAGAGGGGGGTGAATAGGCAACTAACAATTTTTAGCTTTTCTTGACCAAATTAAACTTAGCATCAAAGTAGGTTGTCTAGATGTGCAACTAGGTGAGCAACCTATATGATGCAACAACGACAAGCACACAAGCAAGCACGGGATACAACACAATGAAAGCTTGCACAAGTAAAGGTAAGAGATAACCAAGAGTGGAGCTGGTGGAGATGAGTATGTGTTACTGAAGTTCCTTCCCTTTGAGAGGAAGTACGTATCCATTGGAGCGGTGTGGAGGCACAATCTCCCTAAGAAGCCATTAGGGCCACCGTATTCTCCTTACGCCCTCACACAATGCGAGATGTCATGATTCCACTATTGGTGCCCTTGAAGGCGGCGACCGAACCTTTACAAACAAGGTTGGGGCAATCTCCACAACTTAATGGGAGGCTCCCAACAACAACATGAAGCTTCATCATAATGGAATTTGGCTCCGAGGTGACTTCAACCGCCTAGGGTGCTCAAACACCCAACAGTAATAAGATTCGAAAGGGATTAGTGGGGGGAATCAAATTTCTCTTGGTGAAAGTGTGGATCGGGGCCTTCTCAACCAATCCCTAGAAAATCAACAAGTTTGCTTGGCTAGGGAGAGAGATCGGGCGAAAATGGAGGTTTGAGCAACAATGGAGCTTGGGGAGGGAAGAGGTGGTCTTCTTGGGGAAGAAGACCCCCTTTAAATAGTGGGGGGAAAGATCCAATCGTTATCCCCCACTCAGCCCGCGCGGTGCGGTACTACCGCACACAATTGCGGTACTACCGCAAAGGGTTGCGGTACTACCCCTGCTAGGTGCGGTGCTACCGCTTGCATGGTAGAGACCAGCCGAGGCCCAATTGCACATGGCAACGAGCGATAGAACCGCCGAAGTGGTACTATCGTGCACCCCTACAGTACTACCGTAAGGCAGGGCTCAACTGGAGATGGAAATACACGGAATAAATAAATTACATCTGTAAATACTTCCGATGAGTTCGGAGCTGTGCAAAAGTCCGACACGGTACTACCGCTCGCAGGGAGCGGTACTACCATGTAGGAGCAGAAGTAAAAAATTACTTCCGCACCTACTTGTGCATGCTTCTGTGTCAGGACTGGAGGCAGCGGTACTACCGCTCACCAGGAGCGGTACTACCGCTGGGCCCGATACTACCACTGCCGTGAGCAGTACTACCGCAATCACCTGCGGTACTACTGCTCCCTTGAGCAGTACTATCGCACCCCACAGACACTTTAGTATTTGAAAGCCTTCCTTTCGCAGAGACAAAGATAAACGGACGGTGCTCCATTGATGCGAAGGAAAGGTGGTGCAAAGGAACATATATGTACGTGTTGATTCCACCCTAACCTTTCCGAGGCGGACCCCTCTTAATAGTACGGCTTTCCTACGACTCAAATCCACCAAAAAGAACCGTAGAGAATAGCCGTCTTCGATAGGCTCCAAGGGGCACCGAATCGTCTTGTGCCTAGATATGAAATATCTGAAATGCTCAATGCACACGATTAGTCCGCAAATGTACTATGATCAATCACCAAAACCACTTGGGGAGAAATATGCCCTTACAATCTGCCCATTTTTGGTCGATTGATGGCAATACGGGATTAGCACATGGAGATATATATGAGCATAGGCAAACCCAAAATCTATAAAATATAGACGGGCTCCCCCTAGATGTGTGCATTCCATAGATATGCTTTGGACTGCAAAACACACACACTATAGGATCAACACCCCCCCTATATTTTATAGACAAGGCAATCCTTGCAACAAGATAAGTGACAATAAGCATGGAAGCAAGGTATAGCAAGTGAGCATGGTAATGAGGGCACAAGATAAGATAATCTCACAAGTTACTAATCATAATAGACCATATGAAGATAAGAGTGAGCGCATATGTCTTACACCATATGATAGGATAGGTCTTCGGACTCACACACAACTAACACAAACCAAAGCAGACGAAGAAGGTCCAACAAAAGCAAGACAAAGCAAAGACTCGAAAATCCTACACTCTCTCCCCCTTTGTCATCAAGACACCAAAAGGGCGGAGAGGACACCTAAGACACAGGTAGTAGCTCCCACTAAAGTTACCACCCAACGGTCTCGTCATCTAAAGTAGCAGGAATGGTCTCCTCATCTGACTCAGCCCACTGATAGCCCTGCTTCAACATCCAGGCATCCTCGGGAGTGATGTTCATCTCAGACCCGCTCGAGATGTGATCGCCAAGCTTCCTCAAAATCCTCTTGTCGCGCTGGCGACTCTTCTTCTGAGCAACATGAGCCTTGTATTGCCCCTTGGCCTGCATGCATAACAGAGCCTTCACCTTGGCCTTGAGCTTCTTAGCCCAAGATGGCTCAGAAGAGGGAGGTGCATACCCCATAGAACTGTCCTCTGCCTCCTCCTCCTCAATGTCATCATCATCAACATGCATGTGGGTTGCTTCTGCCTCAGCCCGAGTAGTGGCGTTAGCCCACTTGTTCTTCTGGCGCATCCTAATGGGCTCATGGCGAATCCAATTGGGAGCATGAAACTCTTCACCTGGAAAGAGCTTCTCCCAAATCTTCAAAATCAAGAGGTGCAAATAAGGTCCATAGATAGGAACCTTGCGATGGCACACCGCAAACCGAAGCTCACACCACATGATATGCGAGACATCAAGTGGTCCGGGTTACTCACGAGCGCGTCCTCACAAATAAGCATCATGTCCACAAGATACGAATGCACCTTGTCCTTGTCGCCTATGCAAGGAAACAGAGAGTTGTGGAAGATCCGATGCATGATGTCAAGAAATGGGTTTATCACATAAGCCTTCTTGCCATTGGGTAAAGACTTCTCAACAAGGTAAGGTTGAAGCTTGTTCTTGTTGGCAAACTCTGGGTTGGCATGTGGGCGGACACCCACGGGCACATCTAGCCCCACATCACGAACATGCAGCAGATCCACGAACTCCTTCCACTCAGCAGACATCCTCTTTCCATTAGTCATCCAAGTCATGGTGCACTTCACATCCGTGTGGAAGTGGACAGAAGCAAAGAATTGAGCCAAAATCTCCGGGTCAAAGTCCAGGTGGAATGTGAGGAGCTCCTCAATACCAAACTGCTCCACCAAATCCAGAGGCTCACCAAAATAGTCCTATTTCTTCCTCAGATGGTCCATGTCAATCCACTGGACAGGTACGTAGATGTTTTGCTTGGCCTTGATCACATCTAGAAAGATGTGATTTTGTTGCTTGGTCCAGAACAAGTCATTGCCCCTTATGAGTTCCCTTGGCTTGACGTAGGGGCTGAGCTTTCCTTTGATGAGAAACTCAGCTTGAGCATTTCATCCAAGCCGACAACTGGCTCCTTGAACTTGGTAGCTGAGGTCTTGACGTGGCGAGTTGGGGCACTGGACCCCTCAGGAACTTCTTGGTTGCAAATACGCTTGGAACTTGTATCACGGTTGGGATTCGAGCACCGGGAACCAGAGCCCACCACCTATGACAAAACAACGCAAACACATGAGAAGAGCAAGAAGGATTATTGCAAAGACTAAGGCCAAACCAAAACGAAACAGATAGAAATGAGATTGGGTGTGACAAAACGAGGTAATTTTGGTCTAGCGGTACTACCGCGGCATGATGCTGAAGTAAAACTTCACTACTCCTCTGACCGCGGTAGTACCCCACCGGGTTGGCACGGTAGTACACCGTGCTTAGAGCGAAAGTAATTTTTTACGTCCGTGCCCCGGGCGGTAGTACTATCACACGGGCGGATCTGGCAAGATTGCATCTGAGAAGATCCATAAGATGAATCGGTACTACCGTTGATGAAAACGACATGGTTGTCTCACACAAAATAGCATATCTACTGCACAAACACTCTCCAACAATCTCCTCTTGCAAAGATTTAGCCAAAAATCTCAAGACCTGCACATGCATCTCCCAAAACCTAGAAGCACAAAATGAGAGGCAAAGATGGAGGGACAAGGGGCGATATCGGGTTCCATGGCAAGAGGGCGAGGTGGGGAACAATCCCACCGGTTGAAATGGAAGGAGACTGTTAGGAGACAGAGATCCAGCAAGGTCCTCCAGTGCCGTTCTTGGGCAGGAGAGAGAGAGAGAGAGAGAGAGAGAGAGAGACGAGGTGAGGGAAAGGGATGAATGGGTATGGGGGAGTTGTGAAGGAAATATGCCCTAGAGGCAATAATAAAATTATTATTTATTTCCTTATTTCATGATAAATGTTTATTATTCAAGCTAGAATTGTATTAATCGGAAACTTAGTTGTAACGCCCCGGATACAACTTTCCATATTCGTAACTCCGACTCTTGCCATTTCCGGCTATGTGATTTATTATTTCCTCCGTGGTTGAGTTTTGTCTGTTGTTTTGCATTTTGTTCTTGTTATGCATCTCGTCTCATGTCATCATTCGCATTGCATCGGCATCATTTTCATAAAACTTGCATCTGCTCGTAGTTGCCGTGTCCCCCCTTGTTTTCGTTGACCGTTTCGAGACCAATCGGGTTTTCGCTTCCCTCTTGACCCTGACCACCTAACCCCTCTTGCCATCTCTCAGACCCCTCGTGCGCGTGTCCGAAACTCCCCCAAACCCGACCCGAGCTGTCGTGACCGTTGGATCCGGATCATTCCCAAACATCTACAAAATATCTTCGTTTTATTTATTGGACTCCCCTAAGCCATTTATTCACAACCACTCGATTTCGATCGAAGGTTTCAGTTTAGCCCCTAAACCTAGTCCACCTGCTTTATAAACCAACCTAGCCTAACCCTAGTCTACCCAGTCCCATCCGCGCCGCCGCCGCTCTCTTTCTCGGGATCCATCCCCACCTACCACAGCCTCCGACCAGATCCCTGGTTTTCTGTGCAGCCGCCCGAGCATCTCGATCCCGAGTGGATCGAGCGCTTCGCCTCCATGCCCAGCCTCCCCTGCTCATGCCCCGAGCCTCCCGTCGCCAAGGAGCACGAGCTCCTTTGCCTCGCTGCCACGCCAACCGGAGTAGTAGCCCAGCCGGTCATCCCCGTCGCTGCCGAACCTCGCCACCGCCGGAGCTGCTCCGCCCGCCACCCGAACCGGCCAAGACGAGCACCAGCAGGGCCGCCTTCTCCTTCCCTGTCTCTCCTTTCTTCTTCCCTTCTCCCTCCCGTCTCATCTCCCTGCCTCTTCTCCACAGGGAACCATGGCGCCGCCACTTGGAGATCCATGATCGCGCCTCCCTCTCCCGTCTCCGGCCAGATCCATGGCCCGGGACCAGATCCGCAACCGTCCCGCCGGAGTCCCCCGCGCCAAGTCCCTCTACTCGTTCCAGGCGCTCGCCCCCGTCTTCCTCTGCCTCCTCTGCTTCGTCATGACCGAGTGCCCCCGCCCGTTGACCAGATCGAGCGTGAGAGCTCGATCGCCTGCTCCAGCGCCCCGCTTGGGCCTCAACCCGAGCTGACCTCTCTGTTCGTGGGCCCCCAAGTCTGCAGCCCGCGAGCCCGCCTCCACCCACTGGGCTTGGCCCAATGTGAGCAGCTCCCTCAGCCTCCAGTTTCAGCCCGCAACATTTTTTTCAGTTCTGGACGTTTAATCAATTTTCGAGAGTCTGCCAGTTTTACAGAATAGTCCCCCTAGATCATGCATTTAATAACTTACAAATGGTGCATCGGATTAAAATGTTTTATATATGTAAAAGGCTTAGAATTTCATCTAGTTTCATAATATTCAATTTTCATCCATGTTTAAAATGCTTAAAATTCTGTTTGTTTAATTTTGCTTAAATAATATGCTAAAATGATTTATTTCATAACTAAATAACCGTAACTCTGTTTTAAATAAACTTTATATGTAAATGGGGTGGAAATATGCCTAGTTTAACATGGTGGACTTTATTTTCCTGTTTAACAACAATAAAATATGTTTTAGGGCAGAACAGTACCAAAACAAAAATATGGACATGAGGATTTTCCGGAATTGTTGTTTGTTCCTTCCGGCCTCATTTAAGCTTGCCTAGATAGGTAGTTTCATTATGTTTCACCTCTTGCCATGTTTAACAACATTTAATATTGTTTGGTAGCTTAAACGAGATCAACTAAATAATTGCTTGTGGTGTTTCGTCAATATGCAACTCGTTGCATATTGAGCTCCACTTAATTGGTAGTATTGTTTGTTGCACTTTGCCATGCCATGCCTCATTAAACCGGACATGCATCATGCTTGTTTGCGCATCATGCCATGTTTATGCTCGTGCATTTACCATGTTGTTTGCTTCTTTCCGGGTTGCCTTCGGTTTCGTTCCGGAGTTGTGAGGATTCGTTCGACCACGTCCGTGTGTCTTCTTCATGGACTCGTTCTTCTTCCTTGCGGGATTTCAGGCAAGATGACCGCTACCCTGGATCTCACTACCATCATTGCTATGCTAGTTGTTTCGTTCTATCGCTATGCTGCGCTACCTATCTTTTGCTCATCAAGCCTCCCCAAATTGCCATGAACCTCTAACCTTTGACAACCTTCCTAGCAAACCATTGCTTGGCTATGTTGCCGCTTTGCTCAGCCTCTCTTATAGCGTTGTTAGTTGTAGGTGAAGTTGAAGATTGCTCCATGGTGGACAGGATTTTGGTTGGGATATCACAATATCTCTTATATTATTAATGCATCTATATACTTGGTAAAGGGTGGAAGACTTGGCCTTATGCCTGGTGTTTTGTTCCACTCTTGCCGCCCTAGTTTCCGTCATACCGGTGTTATGTTCCCGGATTTTGCGTTCCTTACGCGGTTGGGTGATTTATGGGACCCCCTTGACAGTTCGCTTTGAATAAAACTCCTCCAGCAAGGCCCAACATTGGTTTTACCATTTGCCTCACCACCACCTACCTTTTCCCTTAGGAGTCGCTCTCTCGAGGGTCATCTTTATTTTAGCCCCCCCCCCCCGGGCCAGTGCTTGTCTAAGTGTTGGTCCGAACCGAGCAACCTGCGGGGCCACCTCGGGGCAACTCGAGGGCTGGTTTTACTCGTAGCTTGACTTATCCGGTGTTACCCTGAGAACGAGATATGTGCAGCTCCTATCGGGATTGTCGGCGCATCGGGTGGCTTTGCTGGTCTTGTTTTACCATTGTCGAAATGTCTTGTAAACCGGGATTCCGAGTCTGATCGGGTCTTCCTGGGAGAAGGAATATCCTTCGTTGATCGCGAGAGCTTATCATGGGCTAAGTTGGGACACCCCTGCAGGGTATAATCTTTCGAAAGCCATGCCTGCGGTTATAGGCAGATGGGAATTTGTTAATGTCCGGTTGTAGATAACTTGACACCAGATCCGAATTAAAACGCATCAACCGTGTGTGTAGCTGTGATGGTATCTTTTCGGCAGAGTCCGAGAAGTGAACACGGTTTTTGGGTTATGTTTGACGTAAGTAGGAGTTCAGGATCACTTCTTGATCATTGCTAGCTTCACGACCGCTCCGCTTGCTCTCTTCTCGCTCTTATTTGCGTATGTTAGCCACCATATATGCTTAGTCACTGCTGCAACCTCACCACTTTACCCCTTCCTTTCCCATTAAGCTTTGCTAGTCTTGATACCCATGGTAATGGGATTGCTGAGTCCTCGTGGCTCACAGATTACTACAACAACAGTTGCAGGTACAGGTTATGCGATGATCATGACGCGAGAGCGATACTTGTTTGCGTTGAGATCTTCTTCTGCTTCTTCGATCAGGGGATAGGTTCCAGGTCGGCAGCCTGGGCTAGCAGGGTGGATGTTGTTTGAGTTTATGTTTGTGTTTCATCCGTAGGCGGATGATGCTATTATGTAAGATGATGTTGTATTCGTGTGGCATTTTATGCCTCTTGTATGTATCCCCATCTATTATGTAATGTTGATGTAATGATATCCACCTTGCAAAAGCGTTTCAATATGCGGGTCTATCCTTGGTGGGACCTTCGAGTTTCTTTTGGATAGGGTCGCATATTGGGTGTGACATTAGTACATGTGTGAATACATAGAAAAAACATATTGTCCCTAGTATGCCTCTACTTGACTAGCTCGTTAATCAAAGATGGTTATGTTTCCTAACCATATATATGTGATGTCATTTGATGAACGGGATCACATCATTTGGAAAATTATGTGATGGACATGACCCATCCGTTAGCTTAGCATTATGATCGTTCTAGTTTCATTGCTACTACTTTCTTCATTACTTATACAAGTTCCTCAGACTATGAGATTATGCAACTACCGAATACCGGAGGAACACTTTGTGTGCTATCAAACGTCAAAACGTAAATGGGTGATTATAAAGATGCTTTACAAGTGTCTCCGAAGGTGTTTGTTGGGTTGGCATAGATCTAGATTAGGATTTATCACTCTGTGTTTCGGAGAGGTATCTCTAGGCCCTCTCGGTAATGCTCATCACTGTAAGCCTTGCAAGCATTGGGACTAATGAGTTAGTTACGGGATGAAGTATTATGGAACGAGTAAAGAGACTTATCGATAACGAGATTGAACTAGGTATGATGATACTGACGATCGAATCTCGGGCAAGTAACATACCGATGACAAAGGGAACAATGTATGTTGTTATGCGGTTTGACCGATAAAGATCTTCGTAGAATATGTAGGAGCCAATATGAGCATCCAGGTTCCGCTATTGGTTATTGACCAGAGAAATGTCTCGGTCCTGTCTACATAGTTCTCGAACCTGTAGGGTCCGCACGCTTAACGTTCGATGACGATTTGTATTATGAGTTATGTGTTTTGATGAACGAAGTTTGTTCAGAGTCCAGGATGAGATCACGGACATGACGAGGAGTCTCGAAATGGTCAAGACATAACGATTGATATATTGGACGGCTATATTCGGACACCAGAAGTGTTTCAAAGAAGTTTCGTATAAAATCGGAGTGCCGAAGGGTTACCAGAACTCCCCGGGGGAACTAATGGGCCACATGGGCCTTAGTGGAGAGAGAGAGAGAGGGGCGGCCAGGGCACGCCGTGCTCCCCCTCCTCCTTGGGTCTGAATTGGACTTGGAGGGGGGTGGCGCCCCCCTTTCCTTCTCCCTCTCCCTCTCCTTCCTTCCCCCTCTCTCCCTCTTGGTGGAATCCTACTAGGACTAGTAGTCCTAGTAGGACTCCCCTTGTGGGGCGCGCCCTTGGAGGGCCGACCGGCCTCCCCCTTGCTCCTTTATATACGGGGGCAGGGGGCACCATAGAACACACAAGTTGATCTTTTAGCCGTGTGCGGTGCCCCCTCCACGGTTACACACCTCAGTCATACCGTCGTAGTGCTTAGGCGAAGCCCTACTCCGGTAACTTCATCATCACCGTCGCCACACCGTCGTGCTGACGAAACTCCCCCCGAGCCTGAATATTGGATCAAGAGTACGAGGGACGTCATGGAGCTGAATGTGTGCTGAACACGGAGGTGTCGTACGTTCGATACTTGGTCAGTTGGATCGCGAAGACGTTCGACTACATCAACCGCGTTAACTAAAGCTTCCTCTTTCAATCTACAAGGGTACGTGGACACACTCTCCCCTCTTGTTGCTATGCATCACATAGATAGATCTTGTGTGATCGTAGGATTTTTTTTGAAATTTCTGCGTTCCGCAATAGTGGCATCAGAGCCAGGTCTATGCGTAGATGTTATATGCACGAGTAGAACACAAAGAGTTGTGGGCGATAATAGTCATACTGCTTACCACCAATGTCTTGCTTTGATTCAGCGGTATTGTTGGATGAAGCGGCCCAGACCGACATTACATGACTGCATTCATGAGACTGGTTCTACCGACGTGCTTTTGCACATAGGTGGCTGGCGGGTGTATGTTTCTCAAACTTTAGTTGAATCGAGTTTGACTATAGTCGGTCCTTGTTGAAGGTTAATACAACACACTTGATGAAAAATCGTTGTGGTTTTGATTCATAGGTAAGAACGATTCTTGCTAGAAGCCCGTAGCAGCCACGTAAAACTTGCAACAACAAAGTAGAGGACGTCTAACTTGTTTTTGCAGGGCTTGCTGTGATGTGATATGGTCAAGGCATGATGTGATATAAATTGTTGTATGAAATGATCATGTTTTGTAGCAAAGTTTCGGCAAATGGCAGGAGCCATATGGTTGTCGCTTTATTGTATGCAATGCAATCGCCATGTAATTGTTTTACTTTATCACTAAGCGGTAGCAATAGTCGTAGGAACAATAGTTGGTGAGACGACAACCATGCTACGATGGAAATCAAGATGTCGCGTCGGTGATGATGGAGATCATGACGATGCTTCGATGAGGGAGATCATGAGCACAAGATGATGATGGCCATATCATGTCACATATTTTGATTGCATGTGATGTTTATCTTTTATGCATCTTATTTTGCTTAGTACGGCGGTAGCATTATAAGATGATCCCTTACTAAATTTCAAGGTACAAGTGTTCTCCCTGAGTATGCACCATTGCTACAGTTCGTCGTGCCGAGACACCATGTGATGATCGGGTGTGATAAGCTCCGCGTTCACATACAACAGGTGCAAGCCAGTTTTGCACATGCAGAATACTCGGGTTAAACTTGACGAGCCTAGCGTATGCCGATATGGCCTCGGAACACTAAGACCGAAAGGTCGGACATGAATCATATAGTAGATATGATCAACATAGTGATGTTCACCATTGAAAACTACTCCATCTCACGTGATGATCAGACATGGTTTAGTTGATTTGGATCGCGTGATCATTTAGATGACTAGAGGGATGTCTATCTAAGTGGGAGTTCTTAAGTAATATGATTAATTGAACTTTAATTTATCATGAACTTAGTCCTAATAGTTATTTTGCATGTATATGCTATTGTAGATCAATGGCAAGTGCTACCGTTCCTTTGAGTTTTAATGCGTTCCTAGAGAAAGCTAAGTTGAAAGATGATGGCAGCAACTACATGGACTGGGTCCGTAACTTGAGGATTATCCTCATTGCTGCACAGAAGAATTACGTCCTGGAAGCACCGCTGGGTGCCAGGCCTACTGCAGATGCTACTGATGATGTTAAGAACGTCTAGCAAAGCAAAGCTGATGACTACTCGATAGTTCAGTGTGCCATGCTTTACCGCTTAGAATCGGGACTTCAAAGACGTTTTGAACGTCATGGAGCATATGAGATGTTCCAAGAGTTGAAGTTAATATTTCAAGAAAATGCCCGAGTTGAGAGATATGAAGTCTCCAACAAGTTATACAGCTGTAAAATGGAGGAGAATAGTTATGTCAGTGAAGACATACTCAGAATGTCTTGGTACCATAACCACTTGACTCAGCTGGGAGTTAATCTTCCTAATGATAGTTTCATTTACAGAGTTCTTCAATCACTGCCACCAAGTTATAAAGGCTTCGTGATGAACTATAATATGCAAGGGATGAACAAGACTATTCCTGAGCTCTTTGCAATGCTAAAGGTTGCGGAGGTAGAAATCAAAAAGGAGCATCAAGTGTTGATGATCAACAAGACCACTAGTTTTAAGAAAAAAGGGCAAAGGGAAGAAGGGGAACTTCAAGAAGAACGACAAGAAAGTTGCTGCTCAAGAGAAGAAACCTAAGTCTGGACCTAAGCCTGAAACTGAGTGCTTCTACTGCAAAGGAACTAGTCACAAGAAGCGGAACTGCCCCAAGTATTTGGCGGATAAGAAGGATGCCAAAGTGAAAGGTATATTTTATATACATGTTATTGATGTGTACCTTACTAATGCCCATAGTAGCGCCTGGGTATTTGATACTGGTTATGTTGCTCATATTTGCAACTCGAAACAGGGGCTACGGGTTAAACGAAGATTGGCTAAGGACGAGGTGACGATGCGCATGGGAAATGGTTCCAAGGTCGATGTGATCGCCATTGGCACGCTACCTCTACATCTACCATCGGGATTAGTTTTAGACCTGAATATTTGTTATTTGGTGCCAGCGTTGAGCATGAACATTATATCTGGATCTTGTTTGATGCGAGACGGTTATTCATTTAAATCAAATAATAATGGTTGTTCTATTTACATGAGTAATATCTTTTATGGTCATGCACCCTTGATGAGTGGTCTACTTTTATTGAATCTCGATAGTGATGACACACATATTCATAATATTGAAGCCAAAAGATGCAAAGTTGATAATGATAGTGCAACTTATTTGTGGCACTGCCGTTTGGGTCATATTAGTATAAAGCACATGAAGAAACTCCATGCTGGTGGACTTTTCGAATCACTTGATTATGAATCACTTGGTTCTTGCAAACCGTGCCTTATGGGCAAGATGACTAAAACTCCGTTCTCCGGAACAATCGGACGAGCTACTGACTTATTGGAAATAATACATACATATGTATGCAGTCCAATGAGTGTTGAGGATCATGGCGGGTATCGTTAGTTTCATACCTTGACAGATGATTTGAGCAGATATGGTTATATCTACTTAATGAAGCATAAGTCTGAAACATTTGAAAAGTTCACAGAATTTCAGAGTGAAGTGGAAAATCATCGTAACAAGAAAATAAAGTTTCTACGATCTGATCGTGGAGGTGAATATTTGAGTTACGAGTTTGGTCTTCATTTGAAACAACATGGGATAGTTTCACAACTAACGCCACCTGGAACACCACAGCATAATGGTGTGTCCGAACGTCGTAATCGTACTTTATTAGATATGGTGTGACCTATGATGTCTCTTACTGATTTACCGCTATCGTTTTGGGGTTATTCTTTAGAGATGGCTGCATTCACTTTAAATAGGGCACCATCAAAATCCGTTGAGACGACGCCTTATGAACTGTGGTTTGGCAAGAAACCAAAGTTGTCATTTCTTAAAGTTTGGGGATGCGATGCTTATGCGAAAAAGCTTCAACCTGATAAGCTTGAACCCAAATCGGAGAAGTGTGTCTTCATAGGATACCCATAGGAAACTGTTGGGTGCACCTTCTATCACAGATCCGAAGGCAAAATATTTGTTGCTAAGAATGGATCCTTCCTAGAGAAGGAGTTCCTCTCGAAAGAAGTGAGTGGGAGAAAAGTAGAACTTGACGAGGTAATTGTACCTTCTCCCTTATTGGAAAGTAGTTCATCATAGAAATTAGTTCTAGTGATTCCTACATCAATTAGTGAGGAAGTTAATGATGACGATCATGAAACTTCAGATCAAGTTTCTACCGAACCTCGTAGGTCTTACAGAGTAAGATCCGCACTAGAGTGGTACGGTAATCCTGTTTTGGAAGTCATGTTACTAGACCATGGTGAACCTACTGTCGGTGTCAAAACCGGCGGATCTCGGGTAGGGGGTCCTGATCTGTGCGTCTAAGGCTATTGGTAACAGGAGGCAAGGGACACAATGTTTTACCCAGGTTCGGGCCCTCTCGATGGAGGTAAAACCCTACTTCTTGCTTGATTGATCTTGATGATATGAGTATTACAAGAGTTGATCTACCATGAGATCGTAGAGGCTAAACCCTAGAAGCTAGCCTATGATGATTATGATTGTTATGATCGTCCCTATATGGACCAAACCCTCCGGTTTATATAGACACCGGAGGGAGCTAGGGTTTACACAGAGTCGGTTACAAAGAAGGAAATCTAATATCCGGATTTCCAAGCTTGTCTTCCACGCAAAGGAGAGTCCCATCCGGACACGGGACGAAGTCTTGAGTCTTGTATCTTCACGGTCCAACAGTCCAGCCAAAGTATATAGTCCGGCTGTCCGGATACCCCCTAATCCAGGACTCCCTCAGTAGCCCCTAAACCAGGCTTCAATGACGATGAGTCTGGCACGCAGTTTGTCTTCGGCATTGCAAGGCGGGTTCCATCTCCGAATACTCCAAAGTAGATTTAAGGATTGCGTTCGACTCTGCGGGATAACTTCCACACAACATCGTAGAGGGCACAACCCTTCACAAAACTGATCTGCTGATAATTTTTGTACGGCGTGCTCCTACATCATGGCCCGACCCCATACAAACTGGTTTTTCTTGGCATATCTCGATACGCGTTGCGAGGTGGTTTTATTGGCGCATCTTGCCAAAGCAGAGATCGTGTTCCCCTTATCGCGGGATCTTCCATCAATACGCGTGCGTGCAACCTCATGATGCCTGTTAGTATGACTCCGTGTTTTTAGGAAAGTCCCAAGTAGTTACGCTGAGGACGCTTGATATTCACCCCCTTTATAAAGGAGCCGAGGCCTATCCCTCTTTCCACCACTCTTGCGCCTTTTGGCATCTCGAGTTATAACACCCGAAGCCCCAGCTCAAGCACTTCGGATCCTCAATCATGTCCGGATCCAACCTTCAAGGCCGGTGGATGGCCTCCTCGGTCACAGAAGAGGACATTGTGAAGCTCAGGGAGGTCGGATATTTGACCGCCGGCATCAAGCACATGCTTCTTGCTCCAGGGCAGGTCACCCATACTCCCGAGCCCAATGAGAGTGTCGTATTTGTTTCTCACTTCCTCCGCAGCTTAGGCTTCTCCCTTGATCCCTTTGCGAGAGGGCTCATGTTCTACTACAGACTAGATTTTCACGATCTAGCTCCGGACGCCATCCTTCACATCTCGTCGTTCATCGTTGTGTGCGAAGCTTTTCTCCACGTCACTCCGCACTTTGACTTATGGCTCAAGACCTTTAATGTGAAGCCGAAGGTGCTTGAGGGGCGACACGCAGAGTGCGAAGGTGCTGTAATAAGCAGGAACGCCGATGCTCCATGGCTAGAGGGATCCTTCCCAAAGGTGTCCGGTCTATGGCAACGGAGGTGGTTTTACGTCTCGGCTCCCAGAGGCACAAAGTGGGTGGCTGCCCCCGACTTCCGTTCGGGCCCTCCTCCTCAAGTGGCGTCATGGACCAATGTAGGACGGGATTGGGGGCCTGCTGATGATGTACCAACACTGTAGAGCCGTATCCAGGATCTTCTTAAGAGGGACATTAGCCTTGTCAGGTTAATGCTAGTCCGACGGATGTTGCCGTGCAAACACTGGCCTCTACGGATGTGGGAGTTCAATCCGGAAGGTTCGCGGACTATTCTGTACTTCTTTGGCCCGACGCTCGAAGGGATGTGTAAGTTATTCTTCGGACCACAAGTAAAGTGTCCGGACACCACCGAGGATGCGGGCCTGAGCTGCAATCACCCAGATACCCAAGTAAGTAACCCAGAAACCGAACACTTCATTTATATTTATCATAACGTTATTCTGAAAATCCTTCGTGGCCAGGAATGGCTCAGCAAGGTTTCCTCCCCTCGCGGGAAGAAGAGGGCTGCCTTCGAAGAACCGGAGATGGAGGTGCCCTGAGAAGGGAAGAAAACTTCACCAGGGGGCCCTGCCCCGAAGGGCGTCTTCACCGCGCCATGCCTGCAAACGGGCCGGCCCTCAGCCGAGCTGTAAGTTAATCGTAAATACAAAGCTAGTGCCTCCTCCTCAGAGAACAGTAACTAGGATCCATTTTTTACAGTCCGGCTAGCAGCTCTTCGCGACAGAGTTCGTCATCAGGGGATCTCTTTCCGGAGATGATGGAGAGTGAAACCCCACCAACCTCTCAGCCTCATGGGGCGGGCGACCCCGAGGTGTCGTCACGGAGAAGTCCAGATTAGTTGAGGCCAGAAGCTAGCACTTCGGCCACCCTGAGCCCAGAGAGTTTGGCTCCCACGGGGAGCGGTAAGAGAGGTCCGGCACAGTTTGGAGGCCGACCGGATATGCTGACAGGCCTTCTGGAGTGAGCTGCTCTCTCGGAGGATCACCGTTCATTAATGAGCATGGTGCTTGCAAAGATTTCATCCGCCACAAGAGGGTTGAATGAAGCTTTTACGAGTCTGCTCAGAGGCTTTGAGGTATGTAACGAAACACGTAATTCTTGGTTGTGGCGCACGCGCTAGGTGTACTCCATATGGATAGTAGCCCCTGAGACTCTAGGTGCCAGCCCAAGGCGGCAAACGGAGGGTCACATCTTTGAGTAATGATCATACTGTGTTTATGCACAGGTGGTGAAGGATCCGGCAGCCGACCGGTCCGTTGAAGTCGCCGAACTAAGGCGACAAATTGGAGTTATTGATGCCGATATCACACTTGTGAACGAGCGGCTTAATGAGTCACAAGGTATGTGCTCTGCTTTCCTTATATGTTATAGGAAGAAGAAAGAGGAGCATGATGTTAATGTTATATGCTTGGACTGTAGACGGAGCTGCTGCCGTGGAAGCCCTGAGGGCGGAACTTGCACTGGCCAAGGAACAAGCCCGGGCTAGCGATGCGGCTGCCCTAAAGGCGGCCAAAGAGTTGAGAGCCGAACAGGCTGCTCGTCGCCGAAGCGAAGACAAAGTAGCCGAGATGGTTGTGGAGCTGAAAAATGCTGCCGACCGGTATGAGCTTCTCAAAAAAGATAATAAGGCTATTTCGGCTGACCTGAAGAAGGCACTTGATGCGTCCAAGGAGACGCGGTCCGAAATTAGGGATGCACGGGAGGAGCTTTGACAGGCCAGAGAAATCGCGGCTGGAAACCCCTACTTGTTGCGGATGAAGTTTTTAGATCCGAAGTACGCTCCTCTGGATCATCGATGGAGTCCGGCAGACGCGTATGCGGATTTGGTGAAGAGTACGGCTGATGCGGCCAAGTTTTTCGAGGATCAAAAATATATTGAAGTGGAAAAGCTGTTCTGGTCGCAATTCAGTGCTCCAACGCGCATATTGCCATTGAGTGAGAGGATGGCTGTTGTGGCCGAGCTCCATAGATTGTCCGGTCTTGCAATGCGGTCTGTAATAGACCATCTATGGCCAAAGGGGCCTAAGCCGGACATTTATTTTGGTTTAGTGCAAGAATTCCTTGGTTCCGTATCGCGGATTGATGCCATGAAGAAGTCGGCGTGCATAGAGGGTGCACGGATGGCTCTTGCCCACGTCAAAGCATACTGGACAGATATGGAGGCCACCATCATTGCGACCCAGAATCCGGCGAGAGGCCAAGATCCGGCCGAGCACTACTTGGATCAGGTAGTAGAAGGTGCTCGCTTAATAGAGGCTCAGTGCTTGAAGACTGTCATGTTCGAGTGACAAATCGTTTCATTGTAAAAATAATGTTATTTTAATTATGGAGGCCATGTTTATACTTTTCGCCCGAAAGTGTTATTGTGCCTCCTGTGCGGCCGTTTTATATATATATATATATATATATATATATATATATATATATATATATATATATATATATATATATATATATATATATATGCAATTTTGAAAGTTAGCAGTCGTTGGCTTCATCCCCCACGCATATAATGCGGGGGTGTTTGCGAAAATATGTGTAATCACACTTGATCCAACGTCTTGGTCCATTAAGGAGGTGATCGCACATCGAACTAGGTAACCGGACTATATAGCTTTAACACCTTCACTTAGCCATAGGAGTTTGACAGTGGGGCTACTATGTAGCCCTACGGGCACGTGTGTACATGACCGAGAAATGGTCCTTCGTTAATGCGGGGGAATCCTAAAGATTCTGAGAAGTCTTCAAGTGGTTGAACAGTCTCTCGCTATATCATGACAGTCAGTTTTTAGCTTTCTCTACTGAGGTGCTCATCCGGAATAACCAAGGCACAATCACAGTAGTTCTCCTTTGGCCGCCTTAGCTAATAAGAATGGAATATAAGGTGGCAAACCCAGGAGCCGGGAAAACCCAACATTTGACCAAAGACATGATACAGAGCTGATGCATATACGGCCAAACTCGCGACACCGAACACTCCCGAAGGTATTCGGACTTTATAACATATACTTGGCTGAGTAACACCCTTTATTATGAACCTTGTATTTCTAGGTACGTGCATTAGTACGTCGTGGCGAAATGCCAATAACGGCAATATCCTCTGTGGGTGTAGTGCCCATGGGATGTGTAAGCAACAAGAGACAATAAAGAAGGTTTACACAGGGGCTTAATCTGAAGAGAAACCTTTGAGCGGGGCCCTGCTGCACGTCTGCGCCTTTGTCTCCGTTGTGCCGTGTCCTGGGAGGGTGTCGCACAGATGGTGCCTGCAAAAAAGGAAAACTCGTGTAGAAGAGTATGACGTAAGCGTGCGAAGAGTTGGCTATCACCAATGGATAGTAAAGGTGTAAGACATTGGCCTATTAAGAAGGTCAATCCAAGAGTTGGGCTTTATTAAATATCTATAGCCCCTAGTGTCCTCTATGAGATTACATGTGAGGCGCCCAGATCAGGTTTATCTGGGCTGCCGGACTCGTCTAACCGTGTCCGTGGTCTTAACGACCAATCATGCTTTCTGGTATTAGAGGTCGCTTAGAGTCCGGCTGCTGGAGTAGTGCGGTACTGCGTTGAACCGGGCGAAAGCCGTTCTCCCAAGCAATGCATGATAACCGCTTTGGAGGGGGCGATGGAGAAGAGTAGTTCTTTGCTTCTAGAGTTGCATGGGGAACTGAATGTTACCTCTAGTATGAGGGAGCCCCTGCAGTGGGCTTCAACGCCTGGTATCACCCCTTCAAAGGTGGTGTTACTTTGGCTGATTCTGGATGGGTCTATCCCCATCCTGCGGACAGTGTCTTGGTATATTAGATTAAGACTACTGCCGCCGTCCATGAGGACCCTAGTGAGATGGTATCCGTTGATTACTGGGTCGAGCACCAAGGCAGCTGATCCTCCGTGCCGCATACTAGTCGGGTAGTCCCTGTGATCGAAGATGATTGGGCAGGCCGACAAGTGGTTAAGTTTGGGGGCCACGGGCTCTATAGCATACGCGTCTCTGAGCGCGTGCGCGCCTTCTTGTGGGTATGTGAGTCGCGTGGATCATGTTTACTATTTTTACCTCTAGTGGGAATTTTTCTGTCCCCCAGTGTTCGGCTAGCGAGGCTCATCCTCGTCTTCACTTGATGTTTCCCCTCCCCTGTGTTCGGCGTTTAATTTTGCCGGCCTGCTTAAAGACCCAATATTCTCTATGAGTGTGGTTAGCAGGTTTTTCGGGGGTGCCATGGATTTGGCACAGTCTGTCCAGGACTTTGGTCAGGCCGGATGGTGCTTCTTTGCTGACTTTAAGTGGCTTCTTTTGTTGACCGGGTCGAGAGCCCCTGAATCCGGCGTTGACCGTTGTGTTGTCCGGACTTTGTTCCTTGTTTTGACGTTTGTTTTTATTGCGTCGTGGCTTCCCGTTGCCATCCCTAATTTCGGATGTACTCGGGTCGCTGGTGCCTCTACAGGCCAACCGGTTGTCTTCACCCATGCAAAAGTGGGTCATAAGGCTTGTTAGGGCTGCCATTGTCCTCGGCTTTTCTTGGCCGAGGTGTCTGGCGAGCCACTCGTCCCGGATACTATGCTTGAAGGCTGCTAGGGCTTCAGCATCCGAACATTCGACAATTTGATTCTTCTTAGTGAGGAATCTGTTCCAAAGCTTGCGGGCGGACTCTCGGGGCTGTTGAATTATGTGACTTAAATTGTCCGCGTCCGGAGGTCGGACATAGGTCCCTTGAAAATTTGCCCTGAAAGCGTCCTCGAGTTCCTCCCAACTTCCGATTGAATTTTCGGGGAGGCTTTTCAACCAGTGCCGAGCTGGTCCTTTCAACTTGAGCGGAAGGTATTTGATGGCGTGGAGGTGTTCCCCATGAGCCATGTGGATATGCAGGATAAAATCCTCAATCCAGACCCCGGGATCTGTCGTTCCGTCATATGCCTCTATGTTCACAGGTTTAAAACCCTGTGGAAATTCGTGGTCCAATACTTCTTCGGTGAAGCACAAAGGGTGAGCAGTCCCTCTGTATCTGGACGTGTTGTGGCATGCCGTTGGCTGTTGTTGTGTTCGGTGCTGATTCCGAATTGGTATCCGATCAATCTGATCGTTTTGATGACCATAGTCCCGCGCTAGGGCATGTCCTCTAGATCCATAGATGGACCTGGTCGTGCCGGCCTTTTTATCCAGGAGCTCACGTAAATCGTGTGCGGTGTCAGTAGCTGCTCTATTGCGGTTACGAAGTGGTTGGTTCGGCCTACTGGCCGTATTGTTTTTCGGTGGAACGGCCTCGTCGTCGAATTCTGGTAGCAGTTTGCGTTTTGGATAGCTCTTTATTTGGCGATCGTCCCGTACTTTTCTTTAGTGTCTAGTACTTGATTCCATCTGTGATTGAGTGTTTCCTGTGCGGCTTTAAGCTTTTGCTTCTGCTTCTTTAGACTTCTCGCAGTGGCCATAAGCCTTCTGTGGAGGTTATCTCGTTCCAAGCATGTTTTCAGGATGATGAATGCGTCGTCGTCCGGGCTGTGCTCCTGTCCCGGGGTAGTTTGATGAGTTCATCCCTCGGGATCACTGTGATTGGGCGTCTGCTCCGGGCTATGTTCGGTGTGACCTGGCACATCCTGCTCCATCGCTGGGTCCATATGGTCGTTGTTGCCTTCGAGGTTGACTAGGGTGTTGATCTTTCTAGCGCTATTATCGCTATTTTTACTTTGACTGGACTTAGAGCAGCGTCTGCGCCGTCATTTTGGCTTTTGTCTGGGGGTTTTATCCTCCGTTCTTTTGCCATCGTCCTCCTTAGGCGTATACACCATGTATATATATCATATGATGAGGTGGCAGTCCAGCGCCCCATGGGTGGTGGTTCTGAGTCGTCTCCTGCGCCGACGTCCATACCGTTGGTTTCATCAGAGTCGAAGTCAAGCATGTCTGTTACGTTGTCGATAGTGGCTATGAAGTGGGTGTGGGTGGGCAACGAATTTCTTCGTTGCCTTCTTCCCCCTTAAGCTGAACATAGTTCGGCCAAGAGTCTCTTGACAAGGAGAGAGACTTTAATGAGTTCAGCATGTCGCCAAAGGGCGAGTGCTGGAAGATATCCGCAGCAGCAAATTCCATTACTGGAGCCCAGCCAGAATCAGCGGGCTCGGGGGCACGCGGTCTGGGACCTACAGCCGAACACAAGTCCAAGGGTCCGGAGACACATGCTTCCTTGGGGATGAAGTCCATGTTTGGCTCTACCGCCGATGAGTGTGCGGCCTCGGAGGTGGGGTCCATCCACCTGTCCTTGGACGACACAATCTGCCCCAGATTTAGGCCCGAGGCTCCTGCAGGCGCGATATCCCGAGTATTGCCCGACAGCAGGTCTAAGCCATGCTCGTCGTGACTGTTCGGCATTCCTGGTGTAGGCATGAATCCGCCGAAGATCAAGTCTTTGTGGACATCGGCCGTGTAATTCAAGTTTTCGAACCTGACTTGATGGCCAGGGGCGTAGCTGTCGATCTGCTCAAGATGGTTGAGCGAATTGGCCCGCAGTGCAAAGCTGCCGAACACGAAGATCTGTCCGGGGAGAAAAGTCTCACCCTGGACCGTGGTGTTGATGATTGTAGGAGCCATTGGGCCTTGCAGCGATGACACAAAGGAACTCTCAATGAAAGCACCAATGACGGTGTCAAAACTGGCGGATCTCGGGTAGGGGGTCCCGATCTATGAGTCTAAGGCTAATGGTAACAGGAGGCAAGAGACACAATGTTTTACCCGGGTTTGGGCCCTCTTGATGGAGGTAAAACCCTACTTCCTGCTTGATTGATCTTGATGATATGAGTATTACAAGAGTTGATCTACCACGAGATCGTAGAGGCTAAACCCTAGAAGCTAGCCTATGATGATTATGATTGTTATGATCGTCCCTATACAGACCAAACCCTCCGGTTTATATAGACACCGGAGGGAGCTAGGGTTTACACAGAGTCGGTTACAAAGAAGGAAATCTAATATCCGGATTGCCAAGCTTGTCTTCCACGCAAAGGAGAGTCCCATCCAGACATGGGACAAAGTCTTGAGTCTTGTATCTTCACGGTCCAACAGTCCTGCCAAAGTATATAGTCCGGTTGTCCGGATACCCCCTAATCCAGGACTCCCTCACCTACAAACTATGAGGAAGAGATGATGAGCCCAGATTCTGTGAAATGGCTTGAGGCCATGAAATCTGAGATGGGACCCATGTATAAGAACAAAGTGTGGACTTTGGTGGACTTGCCCGATGATCGGCAAGCCATAGAAAATAAATGGATCTTCAAAAAGAATACCGACACAGACGGTAATGTTACTGTCTACAAAGCACGACCTGTTGCGAAAGGTTTTTGACAAGTTCAAGTAGTTGACTATGATGAGACTTCTGACCCTAGCGATGCTTAAGTCTGTCCGAATCATGTTAGCAATTGCTGCATTTTATGATTATGAAATTTAGCAGATGGATGTCAAAACTGCACTCCTGAATGGATTTCTGGAAGAAGAGTTGTATATGATGCAACCAGAAGGTTTTGTCGATCCAAAGGGTGCTAACAAAGTGTGGAAGCTCCAGCGATCCATTTATGGACTGGTGCAAGCCTCCCGGTGTTGGAATAAGCGCTTTGATAGTGTGATCAAAGCATATGGTTTTATACAGACTTTTGGAGAAGCCTGTATTTACAAGAAAGTGAGTGGGAGCTTTGTGGCATTTCTAATATTATATGGGGATGACATATTGTTGATTGGAAATGATATAGAATTTCCGGATAGCATAGAGGGATACCTGAATAAGAGTTTTTCCATGAAAGACCTCGGTGAAGCTTCTTACATATTGGGCATCAAGACCTATAGAGATAGATCAATACGCTTAATTGGACTTTCACAAAGCACATACCTTGATAAAGTTTTGAAGAAGTTCAAAATGGATCAGTTAAAGAAAGGGTTCTTGCGTGTGTTGCAAGGTGTGAAGTTGAGTCAGACTCAATGTCCGACAACTGCAGAAGAGAGAGAGAAAATGAAAGTCATTCCCTATGCTTCAGCCATAGGTTCTATCATTTATGCAATGTTGTGTACCAGACCTGATGTGTGTGTTGCTATAAGCATAGTACGGAGGTACCAAAGTAATCCCGTAGTGGAGCACTAGACAGCGGTCAAGAACATCCTGAAATACTTGAAAAGGACTAAGGATATGTTTCGCATTTATGGAGGTGAAAAAGAGCTCATTGTAAACGGTTACATCGAGGCAAGCTTTGACACTGATCCGGATGACTCTAAGTCGCAAACCGGATACGTATTTTTATTGAATGGAGGTGCTGTCAGTTGGTGCAGTTCCAAGCAGAGCGTCATGGCGGGATCTACGTGTGAGCGGAGTACATTGCTACTTGAGAAGCAGCAAATGAAGGAGTTTGGATGAAGGAGTTCATATCCGGTCTAGGTGTCATACCTAGTGCATCGCGTCCAATGAAAATCTTTTGTGACAATACTGGTGCAATTGCCTTGGCAAAGGAATCCAGATTCCACAAGAGAACCAAACACATCAAGAGACACTTCAATTCCATCCGGCATCTAGTGTCGGAGGGGGACATAGAGATTTGCAAGATACATACGGATCTGTATGTTGCAGACCCGTTGACTAAGCCTCTTCCACGAGCAAAACATGATCAGCACCAAAGCTCCATGGGTGTTAGAATCATTACTATGTAATCTAGATTATTGACTCTAGTGCAAGTGGGATACTGAAGGAAATATGCCCTAGAGGCAATAATAAAGTTATTGTTTCTTTCCTTATTTCATGATAAATGTTTATTATTCATTCTAGAATTGTATTAACCGGAAACTTAGTACATGTGGGAATACATAGACAAAACATATTGTCCTTAGTATGCCTCTACTTGACTAGCTCGTTAATCAAAGATGGTTATGTTTCCTAACAATAGACATGTGTTGTCATTTGATGAATGGGATCATATCATTAGGAGACTGATGTGATGGACATGACCCATCCGTTAGCTTAGCATTATGATCGTTACACTTTTGTTGCTACTGCTTTCTTCATGTCTTATACAAGTTCCTTAGACTATGAGATTATGCAACTCCCGAATACCGGAGGAACACTTTGTGTGCTATCAAACATCACAACATAAATGGGTGATTATAAAGATGCTCTATAGGTCTCCCCGAAGGTGTTTGTTGGGTTGGCATAGATTGAGATTAGGATTTGTCACTCCGTGTTTCGGAGAGGTTTCTCTGGGTCCTCTCGGTAATGCTCATCACTGTAAGCCTTGCAAGCATTGTGAATAATGAGTTAGTTACGGGATGAAGTATTAAGGAACGAGTAAAGAGACTTGCCGGTAACGAGATTGAACTAGGTATGATGATACCGATGATCGAATCTCGGCAAGTAACATACCGATGACAAAGGGAACAACGTATGTTGTTATGCGGTTTGACCGATAAAGATCTTCATAGAATATGTAGGAGCCAATATGAGCATCCAAGTTCCGCTATTGGTTATTGACCGGAGATGTGTCTCGGTCTTGTCTACATAGTTCTCGAACCCATAGGGTCCGCACGCTTAACGTTCGACGACAATTTGTATTATAAGTTATGTGTTTTGATGACCGAAGTTTGTTCGGAGTCCCGGATGAGATCACAGACATGACGAGGAGTCTCGAAATGGTCGAGATATATGGATTGATATATTGTGCGGCTATATTCGGACACCAGAAGTGTTCCGAAGAAGTTTCGGATAAAACTGGAGTACCGGAGGGTTACCGGAATCCCTCGGGGGAACTAATGGGCCACATGGGCCTTAGTGAAGAGAGAGAGGGGCGGCCAGGGCAGGCCACGCGCCCCCTCCCCCTTGGGTCCGAATTGGACTAGGAGGGGGGCGCCCCCCTTTCCTTCTCCCTCTCCCTCTCCTTCCTTCCCCCACTCTCCCTCTTGGTGGAATGCTACTTGGACTAGTAGTCCTAGTAGGACTCCCCTTGTGGGGCATGCCCTAGGAGGGCCGACCGGTCTCCCCCTTGCTCCTTTATATACGAGGCAGGCGGCGCCCTAGAACACACAAGTTGATCTTTTAGCCGTGTGTGGTGCCCCCCTCCATAGTTACACACCTCGGTCATATCGTCGTAGTGCTTAGGCGAACCCATGCGTCGGTAACTTCATCATCACCATCGCCATGCCATCGTGCTTACAAAACTCTCCCTCGGCCTCAACTGGATCAAGAGTACGAGGGACGTCATCGATCTGAACGTGTGCTGAATGCGAAGGTGTCGTACGTTCGGTACTTGATCGGTTGGATCGTGAAGACGTTCGACTACATCAACTGCGTTAACTAACGCTTCCGCCTTCGGTCTACGAGGGTACGTGGACACACTCTCCCCTCTCATTGCTATGCATCACATTGATAGATCTTGCGTGATCCTAGGAATTTTTTTGAAATTTCTGCGTTCCCCAACAAGTTGAAACTCCCCCTGCCCGCCCTTAACCCCCACAAGGTCTTGATAGCACGGTGGTACCGCGGGTCATCACGGTAGTACTGCCCGGGCAGAAGTAATAGACCCAAGGCGGTAGTACTGCTCTACCAGCGGTAATAAAAAAATATTGTCGTGATTGAAGCGGTAGTACCATGTCGTGGTCGCAGATGTGCAAGCACATGAGCCACCCACCTCCAGTGGTAGTACCGTGACTTGCCATGGTAGTACCGCAAGCCCAAGAAAGTGCAAGTTTCGACAAAAGGAAACAAGAAGGCCTTTGCAATACAAACTTCAAGCAAACGGATACACAAGAGAGACCACAGATGAAGCAACTTAACCACGAACAAGGTCCAAAAGAAAGAAATGAGACAATGAGGACCAACAATGAACCAAACCTCTCAAGAAGAGGGGGCTCTGGATGGAGCCACCTATGCTTGAGTCAATTGGTGTGGCACCGCGAAGAATTATCCTTCGGCACATGACCAAATTTCATCTTTGAAGCACAAGTGCCATCACAAATAGCGAATGTGAAAGAGTTGATCGATTTATGCATAATGGGGGGAGGAAGAGTTCATTGAGAGAACAATACCCCCTTATGTCCATACCTACATCTAAACAAGATAGCATGATGAGTATGGTGGGTTGTGCACAGGTTCAAGCCACATTGCTCAAATCGATGATATTTAGCTCATGCCTTAACTCGTGAAATCTAGCTTCATCCAAAGGCTTCGTGAAAATATCTGCAAGTTGATGTCGCTTGAAGCTACGTCGGTATTTCCCCAAAGAGTAAGGGATGATGCAGCACAACCGCGGTAGGTATTTCCCTCAGATATGAAACCAAGGTTATCGAACCAGTAGGAGAACCAAGCAACACAACGTAAACATCCCCTGCACACAATAACAACACCTTGTAACCCGACGTGTTAAAGGGGTTGTCAATCCCTTTCGGGGTACGGCGCCTCAAGATAGGCAAAGGACGTGAGGTAAATTTGTAGTAGATTGATAGATCGAACGCCAAATAAAATAAATAAGAATAAATTGCAGCAAGGTATTTTTGTATTTTTGGTTTAATAGATCTGAAAATAAACGCAAGGAAAAAGTAGATTGCAAGGCAAATATATGAGAAAGAAGACCCGGGGGCCGTAGGTTTCACTAGTGCACTACTAGGGAAAAGCCTAGCAGCAGCGCGGGTTTTAGGCCTATCAGTAGCACGGGCTGGAGCGCTACTGGTACGGCGCTACAGCTAAAGGTTAGCAGTAGCGTGCCTTAGCCCACGCTACTGCTATATCGACTTAGTAGTAGCACTTTCCTCGAGGAGCGCTACTAGTAATTAGTAGTAGCGCTTCTCCATGCCCGCGTTACTACTATTATTTCCTATTTTATTTCTTTTTTATTTCATGTGGTATTCATACACCTTTACACAAGTTTTCATACAACGGGAATTTAGAGATTGTTTTTACATCATAATGAGTTATTAAATCACGGGGTGAAAGAACCATGGACTAGTTTCAAGTGGATGTCCATCCACTTGAAACTAATCTGCGGTTCTTTCACCCAATGATATAATAAATATCATCATCATCATATCATTAACAACTTATCATCATAATACATCATTGTCATATAACACTTCCTCAAGATCATTGTTTTCATCAATGAGACATCACATAGCAAATTGGTCACTAGTCGTAATCACAACTACTCCTCATCATTAACTCTAACACATTGTACCACATAATAAACATATTGTACCACATAGGACCTACTACATTCTCTCAGGACCTACTATATTCTCTAAGGTAAAATAGCAAAAAACAAGATAGCCCCTGACTCTCCATTACGGAGAATGGAGATTATCCTGTCTCCAATTCTTGGCTTTCGCTTAATGTTACTTCCAAGAACCTCCCTACGAATGTCCAAACATTTTTTGCATTCTTTTATTAGCATGTATTCACCGGTTTTAGAAATCCGATATGCACAGGTGTGATCCGTAGGTTGACCTGGCTGTATGTTCAGAACTCCAAGGCGACCATTCTGATACATCAGATGAGGCACAACCCATCAGGATTTTCTGTTGAAAAACATAGTAATAACTTCGTAGTTAGCAATGATGTACTAGTTTTAGAAGTATGCAAAAGATGCACGGATGTCGTAATAGTAAAAAATCTTACCAGGGTATCTCCATAGAAGTTACCGTGGTTCAACACATGCACTAGTGGCATGTATTCACCATAATTTGGAGGAGTTCGATAATAGGTATTGTAATTCTCAAGATAAGTACAATATGCGATCAGATGATTTTTCTCCTTATAAGTTAATTCGAAGCCATCGGTGTAGTGGGTTTTGTCTACCATCTGTCGCACATTCTTTGAAGAATGAAAATAAGCTGTCAATGGAAATAAGTTGTCAACTATTTTTAAATAAACAATATAAATTAGTTAATAACTATGTTTAAGGAACTCACATAGCGGTAGAATCGGAAGCGTATCAACAAGGACTCAAATGTCCATATTGTCTTGCTCGATGTCAGGATCACCAAGATCCATGGTGACAATCATACCCTCATAAAAACCATACATTTTGCAAAGTGCTTCCCATTTTTGGCAACCAAAATGGGTTATGCTCTGAGAATTGTACAGATTTACTTCAAAATCCATATCATGATGGGTCCTTAGGTGTATTTTCTTTGTTTCAAAATTCTCATGGTCTTCAAAACCCATCCTCTCCAAGACATAGCGTCTTGCATGGCATGGGATAAGCTAGTCGAACTGTAAAACATGAAAATTAGACGTTGAAATAGTTGAAGTCATGCTTAATTACGAAAAAAAACACTTATCATCGTTGCGTACCGTTTCAACATCGAAGGTCTCCTCGAGTTTAATGCTGAAGCGCCGATCTTCGTCCAACTGAAAGAACCTGTCGCACAGACCTCGATCGTCGTGGCACCAGCTGCACTCCTCCAGGAGACTTTCGTCGTCCGAGTACGACATTTCCTACATTCATAATTCAAAGATTAAACTTGTACAATTAAATATATGTACTAAAAAACCTAAATCAGATCATTATTTTTCAAGAAAATCCAGGCCACTCGATATTTCCTACATATTCTAGCACAAGTCATGCCAGAATTCACGGAAAAATCCGGCATGACCTTTGCTAATAAAGGACATATCGAGCGCCTAAAATTTGCCGGAACGGAAATTAATCAACACTCCGGCAAAACATAGGCCACTCGGAGGTGTAACCTGAACATGACCGGCCACTTGGGCAACCACATATCCTATTTGAGCAACACAAGATATAGATGGAGATTTGGCTGGTCTCACCTCGAGGTCGGAGGGGTTCGGTGACGGGGACGACGGCGGGGATGATGGAGGGGCTCCTTGATTTCTGCAAAAGCAAAAACCCTATAAGTTATCACTAATACATCCCGAATAATTGCTTAAACTAAAAAAATAACAACAAATATGACATGTTCAACTAGTTCTATTAATTCAACTAGTTCTAACTAAATATAAACTTACTATAAATAGAAAAAAAACTAGTTCTTTCTTAAAATGAAGTAGTTCAACTAGTTATATTAATTATCTTACAAAAAATACATTAGTTCTATTAGTTCAACTAGTTTATTATTTTACTTACTAAACTAGTTCAACTAAAACTAAACTAGTTCAACTAGTTTATTAATTTACTTAGTAATTATTTTAAACACTTACTAAAAACAGTAAAAAAAACTACATTATACAATAGTAAAAAACATCTACCATTAACCATCACTACTACTAATTAACATCTACTACTACTAAAAATCATTATCTATGAACCCTAAATTAACATCTACTACTACTAAAAAACATCTAGTACTAACTAAGCAGAGAGAAAGAGGGGAGGGGTGGGGTTGAAAGCACAAGTGCTCCCTGGATGGTTTTGGTAATTAATGTCAACATATCTCTTGTTGGACCAACACTTTTACCTAGTATGTTTTAGATAAGTTCAAAAATGGAATGGCATGGACTAGAGGATGTGGAACACCTTCGAGATGCTAAGGAAAAAGGATTGGCTCAAGCTCCAAGCACAAGACTCTACTCTTTCTATTTTATTGATCAAAGATCACATTGAGTCTATAGGAAAAGCCAATACTATCAAGAGGGGATGAGGTGTTGCTTAATGGCTTGCTTGCTCAAAGTGCTTAGTGATATGCTCCAAAGCCCTCAACTACCTTCTCACATCCACATATGACCTAAACCAAAAGTCGAACTCGGCCCCACCGATTCTTTCTATCCGGTGCCACCGAGTTCAGATGTCATAGCCACCGCCACAAACCCTAGGCAAATCGGTCTCGCCGATACGGATCTCAGTCTCACCGAGATGGGATTGTAATCTCTCTGTATGTATCTGTTACCAAAATTGGTCCCACCGAGTTTGTGTAATCGGCCCTACCGAGATTACAATGCAAACTCTCTATTCCTCTTCGTAACATTTTGGTCTCACCGAAATAAGCGAATCGGTCCCACCGAGTTTGCCTGACCAACTCTCTGGTTAGCTTATTACCAAAATTGGTCCCACCGAGTTTGAGTAATCGGTATCACCAAGATTAGTTATGCCCTAACCCTAACCATATCGGTCCTACCGAGTTGCATGTCGGTCCCACCAAAAATCCTAACGGTCACATTATTTGCTAAATCGGTCCGACCGGGTTTGACGATTCGGTCCCACTGAGATTGGCAAGTTGTGTGTAACGCTTAGATTTTGTGTGGAGTCTATATATACCCCTCCACCCACTCTTCATTCGTGGAGAGAGCCATTAGAACATGCCTACACTTCCAGCATACATTTTCTGAGAGAGAACCACCTACACTTGTGTTGAGGCCAAGATATTCCATTCCTACCATATGAATCTAGATCTTGGCCTTCCCCAAGTTGCTTTCCACTCAAATCTTCTTTCCACCAAATCCAAATCCCGTGAGAGAGAGTTGAGTGTTGGGGAGACTATCATTTGAAGCACAAGAGCAAGGAGTTCATCATCAACACACCATTTGTTACTTCTTGGAGAGTGGTGTCTCCTAGATTGGCTAGGTGTCACTTGGGAGCCTCCGACAAGATTGTGGAGTTGAACCAAGGAGTTTGTAAGGGCAAGGAGATCGCCTACTTCATGAAGATCTACCCTAGTGAGGCAAGTCCTTCGTGGGCGACGACCATGGTGGGATAGACAAGGTTGCTTCTTCGTGGACCCTTCGTGGGTGGAGCCTTCCGTGGACTCGCACAGTCGTTACCCTTCGTGGGTTGAAGTCTCCATCAACGTGGATGTACGATAGCACCACCTATCGGAACCATGACAAAAACATCTATGTCTCCAATTGCGTTTGCACACTCCAATCCCATCCCTTGACATTCTTGCAAGTTGCATGCTTTACTTTCCGCTGCCCATATACTCTTTGCATGCTTGCTTGATATGTATTGTGAATGTTAAACTTGTGACAAAACTCCACTTCAACTTAAAGAAATTAAAAACTGCAACTTTTCAACCCCCCCTCTAGACACCTCTTCTCGATCCTTTCGATGGGGGCTTACAGAGAGGGGAGAGACGGTGGCGGGGAGGTGCTCAGCGATGAAGAGTTAGGGGCGGCAAGGGCGAGCTCAGAATTGGGAGGCGGAGGTGCTGGGCGGGCTTTGGCGGCGTCGATGAGGTCGAGGGCGGCGACGGTGAGGTTGAGAGAGGCGGTGGGCGGCGGCGGTGAGGTTGAGGGCGGCCTCGGGCGGTGGCGGTGAGGACAGGCTTGGGCGGCAGCGACGGAGGAGTAGGGGAACAGGGGGGGAGGAGGACTTAGCAAAATTTTGAGCCCGCGGGTGGTTAAGTGGAACTAGCAGTAGAGCACTTTAGCAAACGCGCTATAGCTAACATACTTAGCAGTAGCGCGTTTTCAATAAAAACGCTGCTATTAAGTACTTTAGCAGTAGCGCGTCCAGGGAAGGGCGCTACTACTATATCTAGCCTGGAGGCAACGCCGTGGCAATTATAGTAGTAGTGCTTGTTTCACCTATAGCACTACTGCTACCGCGTTATTAGTAGCGAGCTTTCTTCAAGCTCGCTACTGCTAATTAGCAGTAGCATTTGTTTTTAAACCGCGCTGCTGCTAAGATTCTGCGTATAAGGTTTTCCCTAGTAGTGGTGGCTTCTCTCGAGAAAGATAGAAAACGGTGGGTAAAAAAATTACTACTGGGCAATTGATAGAACTTCAAATAATTATGACGATATCCAGGCAATGTTCATTACATAGGCATCACGTCCAAGATTAGTAGAACGACTCCTGCCTGCATCTACTACTATTACTCCACACATCGACCGCTATCCAGCATACATCTAGTGTATTAAGTTCATGGAAAAACGGAGTAATGCAATAAGAACGATGACATGATGTAGACAAGATCCGTTTATCTATTGCATAGATATAGATCCCGTCTTTTTATCCCTAGAAGCAATCATACATACGTGTCGGTTCCATTTCTATCACTGGGATCAAGCACCGTAAGATCGAACCCACTACTGGGCACCTCTTTCCATTGCAAGATAAATAGATCAAGTTGGCAAAACAAAACCCAAATATCGGAGAAGAAATACGAGGCTATAAGAGATCAAAGAAACTCAAATAACTTTCATGGATATAAAAAGATATAACTGATCATAAACTCAAAGTTCATCGGATCCCAACAAACACACCGCAAAAAGAGTTACATCATATGGATCTCCAAGAGACCATTGTATTGAGAATTCAGCGAGAGAGAGAAAGCCATCTAGCTACTAACTATGGACCCGAAGTTCTACAAAGAACTACTCACGCATCATCGGAGAGGCACCAACGGAAGTGGTGAACCCCTCCATGATGGTGTGTAGATTGGATCTGGTGGTTCTGGACTCTGCGGCGGCTGGATCAATATTTCGTCGACTCCCCTAGGGTTTCTGGAATATTGGGGTATTTATAGAGCAAAGAGGTGGTCCGGGGGGCACCTGAGGTGGGCACAACCCACCGGGGCGCGCCTGGGCCTCCTGGCACGCCCTGGTGGGTTGTCCCCTCCTCGGGACTCCCCCAGGTGCAACCAGGGCCCAAATTCTTCATTTTGGTCCATAAAACATCATCGTAAAGTTTCGTGGCATTTGGACTCCATCTGATATTGATTTCCTGCGATGTAAAAAACATGCAGAAAACAGCAACTGACACTTGGCACTATGTCAATAGGTTAGTACCAAAAAATGATATAAAACATCCAAGATTGATAATAAAATAGCATGGAATAAGCAAAAAGTATAGATACGTCGGAGACATATCAGCATCCCCAAGCTTAACTCCTGCTCGTCCTCGAGTAGGTAAGTGATAAAAACGGAATTTTTGATGTGGAGTGTTGTTTATCATGTCATATCATATTCTTTTCTTTATAGCACTGGCATTTGGACTTTTATGTGATTCAAAGCAACAGTCTAGTTTTGACATAATAGTTTAGATACTCAAGCATATCAACAAGCAACCATGTCTTTCAAAATATCAATGCTAAAACAAGTTATCCCTAGCCCTTCATGCTCAAACATTGATCCATTCATGAAACACACTCGAATATTAGCTACACCCAATACTTAAGTACGATCATATTGCCTCCTAGTTGGTGCTTTTATAAGAGAAGATGGAGACTCAATTTCAAAAATAAAAATTGCATAAAGTAAAAGAAAGGCCCTTCGTAGAGGGAAGTAGGGATCTGTAGAGGTGCCAGAGCTCAAAGCAAAAAATTAGAGATAAAAACATTTTCTGAGGTGTATCCATCCCACCAACAAAAACGACACAGAGTTCCAAACACTTTCCATGCTAGATATATCATAGGCGGTTCTCAAACAGAAAATAAAGTTTATTCCTTTTTCCACCATACTTTCACTTTCCATGGTTAGCCGTATCCACGGTTGCCCTCCATACCAACACTTTCCAAGGAATTTATTATTTGACAACATAAAGTAAATTCATTTTTGCATTTCGGGACTGGGCATCCCTAAAATCTTTGCCTTATTCCCGTGCAATGACAGGTGAATAAACACTCATCGTAAGAATAACACATCCAGCATGGAAAATATTACTCACCCGTTACTGTTCCGCGAGTGAAACAAACACACAAAAGAGAAGTTTATTTTGAAAATGAGAGATGGCACATGCAAATTTGCTTAGAACGGCAAAAGAATACCGCATATAGGTAGATATAGTGGACTCATGTGGCAAGACTGGTTTAAAGGATTTTGGATGCACAAATAGAGGTCATATTTGGTGCAAAATGAAGGCTAGCAAAAAGATTGAGAAGCGACCAACCAAGAAACGAATAATCTCATAAGCAAGCATGAAGCATAATTAACACTGAATAATGCACCACAAGTAGGATATAATTTTCATTGCCTGATTATTGACTTTCGTGCATGCATAGGGAATCACAAACCTTAACACCAATATTCTTACTAAAGCACAATTACTCATCAACATAACTCACATATCACATCATCATGTCTCAAAACTATTACTAAGAATCAAGTTTATTTTTTCCAGTGATCTTCATGACATATATTTTTTTCTTTCTTTATCCTTCTTGGATATCTATCACTTTGGGACTAATTTTCATGTGTTGCTTTTCATAAGCTCAAACAAATATAAGTGAAGATCATGAACATAACATATTTTCTCTCTCAAAATAATTTAAGTGAAGCAAGAGATAATTTCTTCAAAATTTTACTAACTCTCAAATAAATCTAAGTGAACCAAGAGAGCATTTTTTCAAAAATACTAAGCACACCGTGCTCAAAAAGATATAAAAGAAGCACTAGAGCAAGTCCATTGCTCATAAAAATTTAAGTGAAGCATAGAGAGCAATTATAATAAGTCATGAAATAATTTTGGATCTCTCAAATAGGTGTGTCCAGCCAGGATTGATGACTTAAACCACAAAATAAAACAAGCAAAGACACATATCATGCAAGGCGCTCCAAGCAAAACATATATCATGTGACGAATAAAAATATAGCCTCGAGTAAAATACTGATTGTCATTAGAAGAAAGAGGGGATGCCACTCGGGGGCATCCCCATGATTAGTTGGTTGCTCATTCTTGGATAATATCTTGGGATGCCGGGTCATCCCCAAGCTTAGGCTCTTCTATCCTTCTTTCATCCATCGTAAGATAACCCAAAACTTGAAAACTTCTATCACATAAAACTCAACAAAACCCTTGTGAGATCCGTTAGTAAAAGAAAGCAAACCACTACTATATGTGCTGTGTAAAACCAATTCTTATTTTATTTTTATATTATATCAACTATATTCCAACTTTTATATGGCAAAAACTCATCAAAGAAAACCATAGAGCCATCAAAATAAGCACACAACACAAAGAAAGCAGAATCTGTCGAAACAGAACAGTCTGTAGTAATCTGGAACTTTCGAATACTTCTGGAACTCCAAAAATTCTACCAAATTCGGAAAACCAGCGTAATTTGTATATTAATCTTCTTAAAAATGAATCAGGGAAATAGCTCTTTTCTGTGATTTATGAAAAATATTTTCGTGAGCGCAAAGTTTCTGTCTTTTTCAGCAAGATCAAACAACTATCACCCCAGAAGATCCTAAAGGCTTTAGTTGGCACAAACACTAATTAAAACACAAAAAACACAATCATACCAGTAGAATAATTGTGTTAACACACAAGAACAGAAAGCAAAAAATCAAAATAAATTTTATTCATTGGGTTGCCTCCCAACAAGCGCTATAGTTTTACGCCCTTAGCTAGGCATAAAGCAAGGATCTAAGTTTTGTCATCTTTGGTGCTAGATCCATAAGATGCCCTCATGACTGATTCATATGGTGGCTTAATTCTTGTTATAGGAAATTGTTCCATACCCTTCCTCAAAAGAAATTGGAACTTAAAATTGCCTTCTTTCATATCAATCACTGCACCGATAGTGCATAAAAACGGTCTACCAAGAATAATTGGACAAGACGGATTGCAATCAATATCAAGAACAATAAAATATATGGGCACATAGTTTCCACTTGTAAGAATAAGAACATCATTAATTCTTCCCATGGGCTTCTTAATAGTAGAATCCACCAACTGTAAATTCAAAGAGCATTCTTCAAGATTGGTAAGGCCAAGCACATCACATAAAGATTTCGGAATTGTAGAAACACTAGCACCCAAGTCACACAAAGCAAAACACTCATAATTTTTAATCTTGACTTTTATTGTAAGTTCCCATTCATCATGCAATTTTCTAGGAATTGAAACTTCTAATTCCAATTTTTCTTCCAAAGCTTTCATCATAGCATCAACAATATGTTTAGTAAAAGTGTTATTTCGTTCACAAACTTGGGGTGAATTTAGCATGGATTGCCACAAAGAAATACAATCAATCAAAGAGCAACTATCATAATTAAAGTCTTTGTAATCCAAAAGAGAGGGCACATCACTAGCTAAAGTTTTGACCTCTTCAAACCCACTTTTATCAATTTTCTCAACAAGGTTTTCACCCTCCGAAATATTGGGACGCCTTCTACCTAAAGTTGACTCTTCTCCAGTCCCTTTTTCATCAATCTAAATTTTACTAAACAAGGAATCAATAGAAGAAACACCAATCATTTTAAGATCTTCATCAGTTTTGTCTTCTAACGTGATTGGTTTAGCAGCCATTTGATTTACTAATGTAGCTTGTGCATCGTATATTTTTCCCAGCAAACTTTCAGCAAAAGCATACTTAGATTGGAGATTGCAAACTTCTCTACTAATATCATCAAGTTGTTTTATGATAGCATCTAGCGCAACAGAGTGCTCCTTAAGTTCTTCTGTAAAGTACTCGTTATGCTCAAATTGTGTACTCAAGTATTCCTTAGTACTTTTCTCAATTTAAAGCAAAATATTGGGGTAAGGAACATCATAATAATTTAATTTGAGGCATCATGATTGTGCAAAGAACAACACACACAAAAACAGATCCCGCAAGAAACGGCAAACGAAAAAAGAAAGGCGAATAAAATGGCAAATTTTTGTGAAGTGGGGGAGAGGAAAACGAGAGGCAAATGGCGAATAATGTAAATTGCAAGAGGATGAGATTTGTGATTAGGAACCAGGTTATGTTGAAGATCCTCCCCGGCAACGGCGCCAGAAATTCCTTTTGATGTCGCTTGAAGCTACGTCGCTATTTCCCCAAAGAGGAAGGGATGATGTAGCACAGCGTCGATAGGTATTTCCCTCAGATATGAAACCAAGGTTATCGAACCAGTAGGAGAACCAAGCAACACAAAGTAAATAGCCCCTGCACACAAATAACAACACCTTACAACCCGGCGTGTTAAAGGGGTTGTCAATCCCTTTCGGGGTACGGCGCCTCAAGATAGGCAAAGGACGTGAGGTAAATTTGTAGTAGATTGATAGATCGAACGCCAAATAAAATAAATAGAATAAATTGCAGCAAGGTATTTTTTTATTTTTGGTTTAATAGATCTAAAAATAAATGCAAGGAAAAAGTAGATCGCAAGGCAAATATATGAGAAAGAAGACCCGGGGGCCGTAGGTTTCACTAGTGGCTTTGAGGGAGTCCTGGATTAGGGGGTATCCGGACAACCGGACTATATACTTTGGCCGGACTGTTGGACTATGAAGATACAAGACTCAAGACTTCGTCCCGTGTCCGGATGGGACTCTCCTTTGCGTGGAAGACAAGCTTGGCGATTCGGATGTTAGATCTCCTTCTTTGTAACCGACTCTGTGTAACCCTAGCCTCCTCTGGTGTCTATATAAACCGGAGGGTTTGATTCGTAGGGAAGAACAATCATAATCATAGGCTAGCTCCTAGGGTTTAGCATCTACGATCGCGTGGTAGATCAACTCTTGTAATAGTCATATCATCAAGATCAATCAAGCAGGAAGTAGGGTATTACCTCCATCGAGAGGGCCCGAACTTGGGTAAAACATCGTGTCCCCTGCCTCCTGTTACCATTAGCCTTAGACGCACAGTTCGGGACCCCCTACCCGAGATCTGCCGGTTTTGACACCGACATTGGTGCTTTCATTGGGAGTTCCTCTGTGTCGTCGCAGCAAGGCTCGATGGCTCCTTCAATCATCAACAACAACGCGGTCCAGGGTGAGACTTTTCTCCCCGGACAGATCTTCATGTTCGGCGGCTTCACACTGCGGGCCGATTCGCTTGGCCAACTGGAGCAGATCAACAACTACGCCCCTGGCCATCAGGTCAGGTTCGGAAACTTGAACTACACGGCCGATATCCGTGGAGACTTGATCTTCGACGGATTCGGGCCTACGTCAGGAGCGACAAACAATCACGATGAGCACGGCTTAGATCTGCTGTCAGAAAATATTCGGGATATCGCACCTGCAGTAGCTCCGGACCTAAATCCGGGGCAAATCGCGTCGTTCAAGGGCGGGTGGATGGACCCCTCCCCAGAGGCCGCATACTCATCGGTGGTAGAGCTGAACACAGACTCCACCTCTAAGGAAGTCTGTGTCACCGGACCCCCTGACTTGTTTTCGGCTGTAGGTCCAGGACCGCGCGCATCCGTGCCCATCGAAGCTGATTGGACACCAATCATGGAGTTCACCGCCTCGGATATCTTTCAGCACCCACCCTTTGGTGACGTGCTAAACTCTTTAAGGTCTCTCTCTCTTTGTCAGAGGACTATTGGCCGAACTATGTCCGGCTCGAGGGGGATTCGGACGACGAAGAAAATCTCCGCCCACCCACCACCCACTTAATAGCCACTGTCGATGACGTAACAGACATGCTTGACTTCGACTCCAATGACACCGATGGTATGGACGTCGGCGCATGGGATGATTTGGAACCACCGCCCACGGGGCGCTGGACTGCCACCTCATCATATGATATATACATGGTGGACACGCCTAATGAGGACAACGGCGACAAAAGGACACAACGGAGGATAAACCCCCCAGACAAAAGCCAAAACGACGGTGCAGGCATTGCTCTAAGTCCAGCCACAGTAAAAATAGCGATAACAACGCTAGAAAAATTGACACCCCGGTCAACTCCAAAGGCAAAAACGACCATATGGACCCAGCGATGGAGCAGGATGAGCCAGGTCACGCCGAACATAGCCCGGAGCAGACGCCCTATCACAGCGATCCCGAGGGTCGAACTCATCAACCTGCCTCCGGAGAAGACTACAATCCAGACGACGATGCGTTCATCATCCCGGAAAAACGTTTGGAACGAGATAACCTCCACAGAAGGCTTATGGCCACTGCGAGAAGCCTAAACAAGCAGAAGCAGAGACTTAAGGCCGCGCAGGAAACGCTCAACCGCAGATGGAATAAAGTGCTAGACACTGAAGAAAAATATGGCGACGATCGCCACACAAAGAGCTACCCAAAGCGCAAGCTGCTGCCAGAATTCGACGACGAGGCCATTCTGCCGAAGAACAATACGGCCAATAGGCTGGACCAACCAGTTCATGACCGCGATAGAGCAGCTACTGACGACGCACATGATTTACGTGAGCTCCTGGACAAAAAGGCCGGCGCGACCAGGTCCATCTATGGATCTAGAGAACATGCTCTGGCGCAGGATTACGGTCACCAAAACGATCAAACTGGTCGAATACGAGTTCGGAATCAACACCGGACACAACAACAGTCGACAGCATGCCACCGGATACAGAGGGGTTGTGCACCCTCTGTGCTTCACCGAAGAGGTACTGGATCACGAATTTCCACAGGGATTCAAACCCGTGAACATAGAGGCATATGACGAAACGACAAACCCTGGGGTCTAGATTGCGGATTTTATCCTTCATATCCACATGGCTCATGGGGACGACCTCCATGCCATCAAATACCTTCCCCTCAAGTTGAAGGGGCCAGCTCAGCACTGGTTGAAAAGCCTCCCCGAAAATTCAATCGGAAGTTGGGAAGAACTTGAGGACGCTTTCAGGGCCAATTTTCAAGGGACCTATGTTCGACCTCCAGACGCTGACGATTTAAGTCACATAATACAACAGCCCGGAGAGTCCACCCATAAGCTTTGGAACAGATTTCTCACTAAGAAGAATCAAATTGCCAATTGCCCGGATGCCGAAGCCCTAGCATCCTTCAAGCACAGTATCCGAGACGAGTGGCTCGCCAGACACCTCGGCCAAGAAAAGCTGAGGACAATGGCAGCCTTAACAAGCCTTATGACCCGCTTCTGCACGGGTGAGGACAGTTGGTTGGCCCATAGAGGCACCAGCGACCCGGGCACATCTGAAATTAGGGATGGCAATGGCAAGCCACGGCGCAATAAAAACAAGCGTCGAAATAAGGAAGAAAGTCCGGACAACACTGCGGTCAACGCCGGATTCAAGGGCTCTCGACCCGGTCAACGAAAGAAGCCATTTAAAGGCAGCAAAGAGGGACCGTCCGGCCTGAACAAAGTCCTGGACAGATTATGCCAAATTCATGGCACCCCCGAAAAACCTGCAAACCACACTCATAGAGAATGATGGATCTTTAAGCAGGACAGCAAGTTAAATGCCGAACACAAGGGAAAGGAAACACCAAGCGAAGACAAGGATGAGCCTCACTAGCCGAACACTGGAGGACAGAAAAAAATTCCCACTAGAAGTAAAAACAGTACACATGATCTACGCGACTCACATACCAAAGAGAAGGCGCAAACGCGCGCTCAGAGACGTATACGCTGTAGAGCCCGTTGCCCCAAACTCAACCCCTGGTCGGCGTGCCCGATCACTTTTGATCACAGGGACCACCCGACTAGTATCTGGCACGGAGGATCGGCTGCCTTGGTGCTCGACCCAATAATCGAGGGATACCATCTCACTCGTGTCCTCATGGACGGCAGCAGTAGTCTCAATCTAATATATCAGGACACTATCCGCAAGATGGGGATAGACCCATCCAGAATCAGCCAAAGTAACACCACCTTTAAAGGAGTGATACCAGGCGTTGAGGCCCACTATAGGGGCTCCCTCGTATTAGAGGTGACATTCGGTTCTCTCGATAACTTCAGAAGCGAAGAATTACTCTTCCACATCGCTTCCTTCCAAAGTGGTTATCATGCATTACTCGGAAGAACGGCCTTCACTCGCTTCAACGCAGTACCGCACTACGCCTACCTTAAACTCAAGATGCCCGGTCCACGTGGCGTCATCACTGTTAGCGGAAACACAGAGCGTTCCTTACGTTCGGAAGAGTATGTGGCGGCTCTAGCAGCCGGACACTAAGCGGCCTCTCCTATCAGAATGCATGATCGGTCGTTAAGACCACGGACACGGTTAGACGAGTCCAGCGCACCACCGTCGGTAACAGCCTAGATAATCCTGAGCTGGGTGCTATACATGTACCCCCATAGAGGGCATCACGGGCTGCAACCATGCAATAAATCCCACCCTTTGGCTTGACCTTATTAACATGCCAATGTCTCACACTTCTACTATCCATTGATAATAACCAACTCTCCGCACGCTTACGCCATACTCTTTTACATGAGTTTCCTTTTTACAGACACCATTCGTGCGACACCCTCCCAGGACATGGCACAATGGAGACAAAGGCGCAGACATGTAGCAGGGCCCCGCTCAAAGGTTTCTCTTTAGATTAAGCCCCTGTGTAAACCTTCTTTATTGTCTCTTGTTGCTTGACATCCCATGGGTAGTCAATACACCCACATGGGATACTGGCGTTATTGGCATTTCGCCACGACAGACTAACGCACGTACCTGGAAATACAAGGTTCATAATCAAGGGTGCTACTCATCCCAGTATACGTTATAAAATCTGAATACCTTCGGGAGTGTTCGGCGTCGCGAGTTTGGCCTTATATGCATCAGCTCCGAATCATGTCTTTGGTCAAATGTTGGGTTTGTCCGGCTCCTGGGTTTGCTGCCTTACGTTCCATTTCTATCAGCTAAGGCGGCCAAAGGAGAACTACTGCGATTGTGCCCTGGTTATTCCGGATGAGCACCTCAGTAGAGAAAGCCGAAAACTGACTGTCATGATATAGCGAGAGACTGGTCAACCACTCAAGGACTCATAGGAATCTTTGGGATTCCTCCGCGCCTGTATCCGGATGCACGCGAAGGTACCTGGGGCTACATAGTAGCCCCACCGTCAAACTCCTATGGCTAAGTGAAAGTGTTAAAGCTATATAGTCCGGTTGCCTAGTTCGACGGGCGATCACCTCCTTAATGGACCAAGACGTTGGATCAAGTGTGAGTACGCACATTTTTGCGAACACCCCCGCATTGTATGTGTGGGGGCTAAAGCCAACGACTGCTAACTTTCAGGTTATATATATACATCAAACGGCCGCACAGGAGGCACAATAACATTTTCGGGCAAAAGTATAAACATAGCCTCTATAATTAAAGTAGAATTGTTTTTACAATTGAACGACTTGTCACTCGAACATGACACTCTTCGAGCATTGAGCCTCTATTAAACGAGCACCTTCTGTTACCTGCTCAAAATAGTGCTCAGCTAGATCCTGGCTTCCTACCGGATTCTGGGTTGCAATGATGGTGGCCTCCATATCCGCCCAATATGTTTTAACGCGGGCAAGAGCCATCCGCCCACCCTCTATGCACATCGACCTCTTCATGGCATCGATTTGTGATACGGCGCCAAGGAATTGTTGCACTAAACCAAAATAATTGTCCGGCCTCGGTCCCTTCGGCCATAGATGGTCTATTATAGACATCATTGCAAGACCGGACAACCTATGGATCTCGGCCACAGCGGCCATCCTTTCACTCAATGGCAACGGGCATGTTGGAGCACTGAATTGCGACCAGAATAGCCTTTCTACTTCACTATCTTTTTGATCCTTGAAAAACTTGGTCGCATCAGCCATACTTTTTGCCAGATCCGCATACGCGTCTGTAGCTCTCCAGAGCCGATCCACAGGAGCATACTTTGGATCTAAGAACTTCATCAGCAACAAATAGGGTTTCCAGCTGCAATTTCTCCGGCCTGTCAAAACTCCTCCCGCGCATCCCTAATTTCGGAACGCGTCTCCTTGGCTGCATCAAGGGCCTTCTTCAGGTCAGCCGACTTCACCTGATTATCCTTTTCAAGGAGCTCATACCGGTCGGCGGCGTCTCTCAGCTCCACAGCCATCTCGGTTTTTTTATCTTCGCTTCAGCAATGAGCAGCCTGTTCAGCTCTCAAATCTTCGCCGCCTTTAGGGCAGCCGCATTGCTAGCCCGGGCTTGTTCCCTGGCTAGGGCAAGTTCCGCCCTCAGGGCCTCCATGGCAGCAGCTCCGCCTACAGCCAAAGCATATCACATTAACATTTTGCTCCCTTTAATATTTCCTATAACAAATGAGGAAAAAAGAGCACATACTCTGTGACTCGTCAAGCCGCTCATTTACAAGCGCGATGTCGGCGTCCACCACAACAATCTGTCGCCTCAGTTCAGTGAATTCAGTGGTCTGGTCTATCGCCGGACCCCTAATCACCTGCGCATGAATGCAGTGCGATCATTACTTGAAAGTGTGATCCTCCGTTTGCCGCCTAGGGCTGGCAACTAGAGTCTCAGGGGCTACTATCTATACGGAGCACACCTAGCGCGTGCGATACAACTGAAAAATTACGTATTTCATTACGTACCTCAAAGCCTTTGAGCAGGCTCGTAAAAGCTTCATTTAACCTGCTTGTGGCGGATGAAATCTTCTCAAACACCGTGCCCATTAACGTACGGTGATCCTCCGAGAGAGCAACTTGCTCCAGAAGGCCCGTCAGCGTGTCCGGCCAGTCGCCGGCCTGTACCGGACCCTTCTTATTGCCCCCCCTGGGAGCCGAATGCTTCGGGCTCAGGGCGGCCGAAGTGTTAGCTTCTGGCCTCGGCGAATATGTACTCCTCCGTGACGACACCTCGGGGTCGCCCGCCCCATGGGCGGAGAGGCAGGTGGGGTTTCACTCTCCATCATCTCCGGAAGAAGATCCCCCGAAGATGAACTCTGTCGAGAAGAGCTACTAGTCGGACTACAAAGGATGGATCCTGGTTATTATTCTTGGAGGATGAAGCAGTAGCTTTGTATTTACGATTAACTTACAACTTGGTGGAGGGTTGGCCCATTTGCGGGCATGGCACGGTGAGAATACCCTCCGGGGCAGGGCCCCCTGGTGATGTTTTCTTCCCTTTTCTAGGCGCCTCCGCTTCCAAGTCTTCGAAGGCGGCCCTCTTCTTCCTACTGAGGGAGGAGACCTTAGATTCCCCTCCCCGGCTCTCCTCCTTCGTGGAGACGGTAATTCACCCGGTTTGGATGTGCAATGTGTGAAGCTCTGCTTCTCTATACTTCCCTTTGTCATTCCCCGAGGGCACTTGACTTAGCGCACGCCTGAGCATCCTGGCTATTGCAGGACTAGGCGAGCCTTCGGGAAGGGGGGCCGCACACCTGATCCTCTCCGCCTTGCTGAGCCAATCCTGGCCGCGGACAGTTTTCAGAAAATGTTGTGATAAATATAAGCGAAGTGTTCGGTTTTAGGGATACTTACTTGGGTATCTGGGCGATTGCAGCTCAGGCCCGCATCCTCGGTGGTGTCTGGACACTTTATTTGTGGTCCGAACAATAACCTTACATCCCTTCGAGCGTCATGTTGAAGAAGTGCTAAATAGTTTGCGGACCTTCTGGGTTGAACTCCCACATCCGGAGAGGCCGACGTTTGCACGGCAGGATCCGTCGAACTAGCATTACCTGAATTATGCTAACAAGGCTAATGTCCCTCTCAAGAAGCTCCCCAATGCAGCTCTGCAATGTCGGTACGTCATTAGCAGGCCCCCAGTCCAGTCCCACATTGTCCCACGACGTCATTAGCACCGCCCACTTTGTGCCTCTGGGAGCCATGACGTAGAACCACCTCTGCTGCCATAGATCGGACACCTCCGGGAAGAAGCCCTCTGGCCATGGGGCATCCGCATTTCTGCTTATTGCAGTGCCCCCGCCCTCCGTGTGTCGCCCCTCGATCACCTTCGGCTTTACATTGAAGGTCTTGAGCCATAAGCCGAAGTGTGGGGTGATGTGGAGGAAGGCTTCGCACACAACGATAAATGACGAGATGTGAAGGATGGAGTCCGGAGCTAGATCATGAAAATCTAGCCCATAATAAAACATGAGCCCTCTCACGAAGGGATCAAGGGTGAAGCCTAAGCCTCGGAGGAAGTGAGAAATGAATACAACGCTCTCGTTGGGCTCGGGAGTGGGGATGACCTGCCCTAGAGCGGGAAGCCCGTGCTTGACGTCGGCGGTCAGATATCTAGCCTCTGTGATAGAGGAGGCCATCCACCGGCCTTGAAGGTTGGATCCGGACATGATTGGAGATCTGAAGTGCCTAAGCTTGAGCTTCGGGTGTTGGAACTCAAGATGCGGAAAGGCGCAAGCGTGGTAGGGAAGAGGGATAGGCCTCGGCCCCTCTATAAAGGGGGTGAATATCAAGCGTCCTCAACATAACCGTTTGGGACTTGCCTAAAAACATGGAGTCATACCAACAGGCGTAGTGGGGTTGCCCGCACCCGTATTGATGGGAATCCCGCAATAAGGGGGACACGATCTCTGCTTCGACGAGGCGTGCCAATAAAACCGCCTTGCAGTGCGTGTCATGGTAGGCTGAGAAAAACCGGTTCGTATTAAGCCAGGCTGCGGTGTAAGGGCACACCGTGAAAAATTGTTAGCATATTAGATTTGTAAAGTATCGTGCTCTCTACAGTGGTGTGTGGAAATTATCTTGTGGAGCCGGACACGATCCTTAATCTACCTTGGAGTATTCAGAGATGGAACCCGCCTTGCAGTGTCGAAGACAATCTGCGTGCCGAACTCATCGTCATTGAAGCCTGGTTCAGGGGCTACTGAGGGAGTCCTGGATTAGGGGGTATCCAGACAGCCGAACTATATACTTTGGCCGGACTATTGGACTATGAAGATACAAGATTCAAGACTTCGTCCCGTCTCCGGATGGGGCTCTCCTTTGCGTGGAAGACAAGCTTGGCGATTCGGATGTTAGATCTCCTTCTTTATAACCGACTCTGTGTAACCCTAGCCTCCTCCGGTGTCTATATAAACCGAAGGATTTGATTCGTAGGGAAGAACAATCATAATCATAGGCTAGCTCCTAGGGTTTAGGCTCTACATCTCGTGGTAGATCAACTCTTGTAATACTCATATCATCAAGATCAATCAAGCAGGAAGTAGGGTATTACCTCCATCAAGAGGGCCCGAACCTGGGTAAAACATCGTGCCCCCGGCCTCCTGTTACCATTAGCCTTAGATGCACAGTTCGGGACCCCCTACCCAAGATCCGCCGGTTTTGACACCGACAGGCTTCTCTCGAGAAAGATAGCAAACGGTGGGTAAAGGAATTACTGTTGGGCAATTGATAGAACTTCAAATAATTATGACGATATCCAGGCAATGATGATTACATAGGCATCACGCCAAAGATTAGTAGAACGACTCCTGCCTACATCTACTACTATTACTCCACACATCGACCGCTATCCAGCATGCATCTAGTGTATTAAGTTCATGGAAAAACGGAGTAATGCAATAAGAATGATGACATGTTGTAGACAAGATCCGTTTATCTATTGCGTAGATATAGATCCCATCTTTTTATCCCTACTGGCAACGATACATACTTGTCGGTTCCCTTTCTGTCACTGGGATCAAGCATCATAAGATCAAACCCACTACCGGGCACCTCTTCCCATTGCAAGATAAATAGATCAAGTTGGCAAACAAAACCCAAATATGGGAGAAGAAATACGAGGCTATAAGAGATCATGCATATAAGAGATCAAAGAAACTCAAATAACTTTCATGGATATAAAAATATATAATAGATCATAAACTCAAAGTTCATCGGATCTCAACAAACACATCGCAAAAAGAGTTACATCATATGCATCTCCAAGAGACCATTGTATTAGAATTCAGTTAGAGAGAGAAAGCCATCTAGCTACTAACTTCGGATCCGAAGGTCTACAAAGAACTACTGACGCATCATCAGAGAGGCACCAATGGAAGTAGTAAACCCCTCCGTGATGGTGTCTAGATTGGATCTGGTGGTTCTAGATTCTACGCCAGTTGGATCAATATTTCGTCGACTCCCCTAGGGTTTCTAGAATATTGGTGTATTTATAGAGCAAAGAGGTGATCCGGGGGGCACCCGAGGTGGGCACAACCCACCGGGGCGTGCTTGGGCCTCCTGGCGCGCTCTGGTGGGTTGTCCCCTCCTCGAGACTCCCCCCAGGTGCAACCAGGGCCCAACTTCTTCCTTTTGGTCCATAAAAATCATTGTAAAGTTTCAAGGCATTTGGACTCCGTCTGATATTGATTTCCTGCGATGTAAAAAACATGCAGGAAACAACAACTGGCACTTGGCACTATGTCAATAGGTTAGTACCAAAAAATGATATAAAATGACTATAAAATGATTACAAAACATCCAAGATTGATAATAAAACAACATGGAATAATCAAAAATTATAGATACGTTGGAGACGTATCAGCATCCCCAAGCTTAACTTCTGCTCGTCCTCGAGTAGGTAAGTGATAAAAACAGAATTTTTGATGTGGAGTGTTATTTATCATGTCATATCATATTCTTTTATTTATAGCATGGACATTTGGACTTTTATGTGATTCAAAGCAATAGTCTAATTTTGACATAATAATTTAGATACTCAAGCATATCAACAAGCAACCATGTCTTTCAAAATATCAATGAAGTTATCCCTAGCCCATCATGCTCAAACATTGATCCATTCATGAAACACACTCGAATATTAGCTACACCCAATACTTAAGTACGATCATATTGCCTCCTAGTTGGTGCTTTTATAAGAGAGGATGGAGACTCAATTTCAAAAATAAAAATTGCATAAAGTAAAAGAAAGGCCCTTCGCAGAGGGGAGTAGGGATTTGTAGAGGTGCCAGAGCTCAAAGCGAAAAATTAGAGATAAAAACATTTTGGGAGGTGTATCCATCCCACCAACGAAAATGACTCAGAGTTCCCAACACTTTCCATGCTAGATATATCATAGGCGGTTCCCAAACAAAAAATAAAGTTTATTCCTTTTTCCACCATACTTTCACTTTCCATGGTTAGTCGTATCCACGGTTGCCCTCCATACCAACACTTTCCAAGGAATTTATTATTTGACAACATAAAGTAAATTCATTTTTCCATTTTGGGACTGGGCATCCCTAAAACCTTTGCCTTACTCTCGTGCAATGACAAGTGAATAAACACTCATCGTGAGAATAACACATCCAGCATGGAAAATATTAGCCACCCGTTACCGTTCCGCGAGCGAAACAAACACACAAAAGAGAAGTTTATTTTGAAAATTAGAGATGGCACATGCAAATTTGCTTAGAACGGCAAAATAATACCGCATATAGGTAGATATAGTGGACTTAGGTGGTAAACTGGTTTAAAGGATTTTGGATGCACAAGTAGAGGTCATAATTGGTGCAAAATGAAGGCTAGCAAAAAGATTGAGAAGCGACCAACCAAGAAACGAATAATTTCATAAGCAAGCATTAAGCATAATTAACATCGAATAATGCACCACAAGTAGGATATAATTTTCATTGCATGACTATTGACTTTAGTGTATGCATAGGGAATCACAAACCTTAACACCAATATTCTTACTAGAGCACAATTACTCATCAACATAATGCACAAAGGTAAAGCAAGGAGCCAATCATAGAGCGATATACCTTTTGATCCACTACTCTACCATTGGGATCACTGTCAAGTTGGCATTTGGTAGGCATTGGAGTTGACGCCGGCTTGAAATCACTCCACTTGAATCTCTTCACTACAAAAAAATACACTTCCGTGATGATATGTGTTTGTCATAGTAGGTCGCGTTTTTTGTCATGCATGTACATCCATGACAAATTTATGAAAGAATAAAGATAGTCATACCTGTGCTATCGTAGAAGTGTTCCATGACATTACCAAAATTATCATCACGGAAGTGTCCACTTCCATGATGATAAATCGCGCGTCACAGAAGTGCTTTCGTCAAGGGTGACCTGTTGGAAATATGCCCTAGAGGCAATAATAAAATGGTTATTATTATATTTCTTTGTTCATGATAATTATTTGTTATTCATGCTATAATTGTGTTATCCGGAAATCGTAATACACGTGTGAATACATAGACCACAACATGTCCCTAGTAAGCCTCTAGTTGACTAGCTCGTTGATCAACAGATAGTCATGGTTTCCTGACTATGGGCATTGGATGTCATTGATAACGGGATCACATCATTAGGAGAATGATGTGATGGACAATACCCAATCCCAAGCATAGCTCAAAGATCGTGTAGTTCGTTTAGCTAGAGCTTTTCCAAATGTCAAGTATTATTTCCTTAGACCATGAGATTGTGCAACTCCCGGATACCGTAGGAGTGCTTTGGGTGTGCCAAACATCACAATGTTACTGGGTGACTATAAAGGTTCACTACGGGTATCTCCGAAAGTGTCTGTTGGGTTGGCACGAATCAAGACTGGGATTTATCACTCTGTATGACGGAGAGGTATCTCTGGGCCCACTCGTTAATGCATCATCATAATGAGCTCAATGTGACCAAGTGTCTGGTCACGGGATCATGCATTACGGTATGAGTAGAGTGACTTGCCGGTAACGAGATTAAACGAGGTATTGGGATACTGACGGTCGAATCTCGAGCAAGTAACGTACCGATTGACAAAGGGAATTGTATACGGGATTGATTGAATCCTCGACATCATGGTTCATCCGATGAGATCATCGAGGAGCATGTGGGAGCCAACATGGGTATCCAGATCCCGCTGTTGGTTATTGACTGGAGAGGCATCTCGGTCATGTCTGCATGTCTCCCGAACCCGTAGGGTCTACACACTTAAGGTTCGATGACGCTAGGGTTGTAGAGATATTAGTATGCAGTAACCCGAAAGTTGTTCGGAGTCCCGGATGAGATCCTGGATGTCAGAGGAGTTTCGGAATGGTCCAGAGGTAAATAATTATATATAGGAAGTCAAGTTTCGGCCATCGGGAAAGTTTCGGGGGTCACCTGTATTGTACCGGGACCACCAGAAGGGTCCCGGGGGGTCCACTGGGTGGGGCCACCTATCCTGGAGGACCCCATGGGCTGAAGTAGGAGGGGAACCAGCCCCTGGTGGGCTGGTGCACCCCCCTTGCCCCCCCTACGCCTAGGGTTGGAAACCCTAGGGGTGGGGGTGCCTCCACTTGGCTTGGGGGGCAAGCCACCCCCTTGGCCGCCGCCCCCCCTCCTTGGAGATTGCATCTCCTAGGGCCGGCGCCCCCCCCTAGGGGCCTATATAAAGAGGGGGGAGGGAGGGCAGCCGCACCCATGCTCTTGGCACCTCCCTCTCCCCCTGCTACACCTCTCCCTCTCGTAGAAGCTTGGCGAAGCCCTACCGAGATCGCTGCTGCATCCACCACCACGCCGTCGTGCTGCTGGATCTTTATCAACCTCTCCTTCCCCCTTGCTGGATCAAGAAGGAGGAGACGTCTTCCCAACCATACGTGTGTTGAACACGGAGGTGTTGTCCATTCAGCACTAGGACCATCGGTGATTTGGATCACGACAAGTACGACTCCCTCAACCCCGTTCTCTTGAACGCTTCCGCTCGCGATCTACAAGGGTATGTAGATGCACTCCTCTCTCTCGTTGCTAGATGAACTCATAGATTGATCTTGGTGAAAGCGTAGAAAAAAATTTATTTTCTGCAACGTTCCCCAACAGTGGCATCATGAGCCAGGTCTATGCGTAGTTCTCTTTGCACGAATAGAACACAATTCTTTGTGGGCGTAGATGTTGTCAACTTTCTTGCCACTACTAGTCTTATTTTGCTTCGGCGGCATCATGGGATGAAGCGGCCCGGACCGACCTTACACGTACGCTTACGTGAGACAGGTTCCACCGACTGACATGCACTAGTTGCATAAGGTGGCTAGTTGGTGTCTGTCTCTCCCACTTTAGTTGAAGCGGATTCGATGAAAAGGGTCCTTATGAAGGGTAAATAGAAGTTGGCATATCACGTTGTGGCTTTCACGTAGGTAAGAAAACGTTCTTGCTAGAACCCTATTGTAGCCACGTAAAAACATGCAACAACAATTAGAGGACGTCTAACTTGTTTTTGCAGCATGTGCCTTGTGATGTGATATGGCCAAAAGTTGTGATGAATGATATATATGTGATGTATGAGATCATGTTCTTGTAATAGGAATCACGACTTGCATGTCGATGAGTATGACAACCGGCAGGAGCCATAGGAGTTGTCTTAATTATTGTATGACCTGCGTGTCAATGATTACACGCCATGTAATTACTTTACTTTATTGCTAAACCGTTAGCCATAGTAGTAGAAGTAATAGTTGGTGAGCAACTTCATGGAGACACGATGATGGAGATCATGATGATGGAGATCATGGTGTCATGCCGGTGATGAAGATGATCATGGAGCCCCGAAGATGGAGATCAAAGGAGCTATATGATATTGGCCATATCATGTCACTATTTGATTGCATGTGATGTTTATCATGTTTTTTCATCTTGTTTACTTAGAACGACGGTAGTAAATAAGATGATCCCTCATAATAATTTCCAGAAGTGTTCCCCCTAACTGTGCGCCGTTGCGAAAGTTCGTTGTTTCGAAGCACCACGTGATGATCGGGTGTGATAGATTCTAACGTTCACATACAACGGGTGTAAGATAGATTTACACATGCATAAACACTTAGGTTAACTTGACGAGCCTAGCATGTACAGACATGGCCTCGGAACACAAGAGACCGAAAGGTCGAACATGAGTCGTATGGAAGATACGATCAACATGGAGATGTTCACCGATGATGACTAGTCCGTCTCACGTGATGATCGGACACGACCTAGTCGACTCGGATCATGAATCACTTAGATGACTAGAGGGATGTCTAATCTTAGTGGGAGTTCATTAAATAATTTGATTAGATGAACTTAATTATCATGAACTTAGTCTAAAATCTTTACAAAATGTATTGTAGATCAAATGGCCAACGCTCATGTCCACCTCAACTTCAACGCGTTCCTAGAGAAAACCAAGCTAAAAGATGATGGCAGCAACTATACGGACTCGGTCCGGAACCTGAGGATCATCCTCATAGCTGCAAAGCAAGATTATGTCCTAGAAGGACCGCTAGGTGAAGCACTCATCCCGGAGAACCAAGATGTTATGATCGCTTGGCAGTCTCGTGCTGATGATTACTCCCTCGTTCAGTGTGGCATGCTTTACAGCTTAGAACCGGGGCTCCAAAAGCGTTTTGAGCAACATGGAGCATATGAGATGTTCGAAGAGCTGAAAATGGTTTTCCAAGCTCATGCCCGGGTCGAGAGATATGAAGTCTCCGACAAGTTCTTCAGTTGTAAGATGGAGGAAAATAGTTCTATCAGTGAGCACATACTCAAAATGTCTGGGTTGCACAACCGCTTGACTCAGCTGGGAGTTAATCTCCCGGATGACGCGGTTATTGACAGAATCCTTCAGTCGCTTCCACCGAGCTACAAGAGCTTTGTGATGAACTTCAATATGCAGGGGATGGAAAAGACCATTCCTGAGGTATATTCAATGCTGAAATCAGCGTAGGTAGAGATCAAAAAGGAACATCAAGTGTTGATGGTGAATAAAACCACTAATTCAAGAAAGGCAAGGGTAAGAAGAACTTCAATAAGGACGGCAAGGGAGTTGCCGCGCCCGGTAAGCCAGTTGCCGGGAAGAAGTCAAAGAATGGACCCAAGCCTGAGACTGAGTGCTTTTATTGCAAGGGAAGTGGTCACTGGAAGCGGAACTGCCCCAAATACTTAGCGAACAAGAAGGCCGGCAACACTAAACGTATATGTGATATACATGTAATTGATGTGTACCTTACTAGTACTCATAGTAGCTCCTCGGTATTTGATACCGGTGCCGTTGCTCATATTTGTAACTCAAAGAAGGAGCTGCGGAATAAGCGGAGACTAGCGAAGGACGAGGTGACGATGCGCGTCGGGAATGGTTCCAAGGTTGATGTGATCGCCGTCGGCACGCTACCTCTACATTTACCTACGGGATTAGTTTTAAACCTCAATAATTGTTATTTAGTGCCAGCTTTGAGCATGAACATTGTATCTGGATCTCGTTTAATGCGAGATGGCTACTCATTTAAATCCGAGAATAATGGTTGTTCTATTTATATGAGAGATATGTTTTATGGTCATGCCCCGCTGGTCAATGGTTTATTCTTAATGAATCTCGAACGTAATGTTACACATATTCATAGTGTGAATACCAAAAGATGTAAGGTTGCTAACGATAGTCCCACATACTTGTGGCACTGCTGCCTTGGTCACATTGGTGTCAAGCGCATGAAGAAGCTCCATGCTGATGGACTTTTAGAGTCTCTCGATTATGAATCATTTAACACATGCGAACCATGGAGCGAGCAACCAACTTATTGGAAATCATACATACTGATGTGTGCGATCCAATGAGCGTTGAGGCTCGCGGAGGATATCGTTAAGTTCTCACTCTCACTGACGACTTGAGTAGATATGGGTATGTCTACTTGATGAAACACAAGTCTGAGACCTTTGAAAAGTTCAAGGAATTTTAGAATGAGGTAGAGAATCAACGTGACCGAAAGATAAAGTTCTTACGATCAGATCGTGGAGGAGAATATTTAAGTCATGAATTTGGTACGCACTTAAGGAAATGTGGAATCGTTTCACAACTCACGCCGCCTGGAACACCTCAGCGTAACGGTGTGTCCGAACGTCGTAATCGCACTTTATTGGATATGGTGTGATCTATGATGTCTCTTACCGATTTACCGCTATATTTTTGGGGATACGCTCTAGAGATAGCTACATTCACTTTAAATAGGGCACCGTCTAAATCCGTTGAGACGACACCGTATGAATTATAGTTTGGGAAGAAACCTAAGTTGTCATTTCTAAAAGTTTGGGGATGCGATGCTTATGTCAAGAAACTCCAACCTGAAAAGCTCGAACCCAAGTCGGAAAAATGCGTCTTCATAGGATACCCCAAGGAAACCATTGGGTATACCTTCTACCTCATATCCGAAGGCCAGATCTTTGTTGCCAAGAACGGGTCCTTTCTGGAGAAAGAGTTTCTCTCGAAAGAAGTAAGTGGGAGGAAAGTGGAACTTGATGAAGTACTACCTCTTGAACCGGTGAGTAGCGCAGCTCAGGAAGATGTTCCTGTGGTGCCAGCACCAACTGAAGAGGAAGTTAATGATGATGATCAAGGTACTCCGGATCAAGTTACTACCGAACTTCGTAGGTCCACAAGGACACGTTCCACACCAAAGTGGTATGGCAACCCTGTCCTGGAAATCATGTTGTTAGACAACGGTGAACCTTCGAACTATGAAGAAGCGATGGCGGGCCCAGATTCCAACAAATGGCTTGAAGCCATGCAATCCGAGATAGGATCCATGTATGAAAACGAAGTATGGACTTTGACAGACGTGCCCGATGATCGACGAGCGATAGAAAACAAATGGATCTTTAAGAAGAAGACGGACGCGGATGGTAATGTTACCATCTATAAAGCTCGACTTGTCGCTAAGGGTTATCGACAGGTTCAAGGGATTGACTACGACGAGACATTCTCTCCCGTAGCGAAGCTAAAGTCCGTCCGAATCATGTTAGCAATTGCCGCATACTATGATTATGAGATATGGCAGATGGACGTCAAAACAGCATTCCTTAACGGGCATCTTAAGGAAGAACTGTATATGATGCAGCCGGAAGGTTTTGTCGATCCTCGGAACGCTAACAAAGTATGCAAGCTCCAGCGATCCATTTATGGACTGGTGCAAGCATCTCGGAGTTGGAACATTCGCTTTGATGAGATGATCAAAGCGTTTGGGTTTATGCAGACTTATGGAGAAGCCTGCGTTTACAAGAAAGTGAGTGGGAGCTCTGTAGCATTTCTCATATTATATGTAGATGACATACTCCTGATGGGAAATAATATAGAATTTCTGGACAGCATTAAGGCCTACTTGAATAAGTGTTTTTCAATGAAGGACCTTGGAGAAGCTGCTTATATATTAGGCATCAAGATCTATAGAGATAGATCGAGACGCCTCATAGGTCTTTCACAAAGCACATACCTTGATAAGATTTTTGAAGAGATTCGGAATGGATCAGTCCAAGAAGGGGTTCTTGCCTATGTTACAAGGTATGAGACTGAGCTCAGCTCAGTCACCGACCACGGCAAAAGATAAAGAAGAGATGAGTGTCATCCCCTATGCTTCAGCCATAGGATCTATTATGTATGCCATGCTGTGTACCAGACCCGATGTAAACCTTGCCGTAAGTTTGGTAGCAAGATACCAAAGTAATCCCGGCAAGGAACACTGGACAGCGGTCAAGAATATCCTGAAGTACCTGAAAAGGACAAAGGACATGTTTCTCGTTTATGGAGGAGACGAAGAGCTCGTCGTAAAGGGTTACGTCGACGCTAGCTTCGACTCAGATCTGGATGACTCTAAGTCACAAACCGGATACGTGTATATGTTGAATGGTGGAGCAGTAAGCTGGTGCAGCTGCAAGCAAAGCATCGTGGCGGGATCTACGTGTGAAGCGGAGTACATGGCAGCCTAGGAGGCAGCACATGAAGCGATTTGGGTGAAGGAGTTCATCACCGACCTAGGAGTCATACCCAATGCGTCGGGGCCGATCAAACTCTTCTGTGACAACACTGGAGCTATTGCCCTCGCAAAGGAGCCCAGGTTTCACAAGAAGACCAGGCACATCAAGCGTCGTTTCAACTCCATCCGTGAAAATGTTCAAGATGGAGACATAGAGATTTGCAAAGTGCACACGGATCTGAATGTCGCAGATCCGCTGACTAAACCTCTCTCGCGTGCAAAACATGATCAACACCAGAACTCTATGGGTGTTCGATTCATCACAATGTAACTAGATTGGTGACTCTAGTGCAAGTGGGAGACTGTTGGAAATATGCCCTAGAGGCAATAATAAAAGTATTATTATATTTCATTGTTCATGATAATTGTCTTTTATTCATGCTATAACTGTATTATCCGGAAATCGTAATACACGTGTGAATACTTAGACCACACTATGTCAAGGGGTTGACTACGATGAGACATTCTCTCCCGTAGTGAAGCTAAAGTCCGTCCAAATCATGTTAGCAATTGCCGCATACTATGATTATGCGATATGGCAAATGGACGTCAAAACGGCATTCCTTAACGGCCATCTTAAGGAAGAACTGTATATGATGCATCCGGAAGGTTTTGTCAACCCTGAGAATGCTAACAAGGTATGCAAGCTCCAGCAATCTATTTATGGGTTGGTGCAAGCATCTTGGAGTTGGAACATTCACTTTGATGAGATGATCAAAGCGTTTGGGTTTATGCAGACTTATGGAGAAGCCTGCGTTTACAAGAAAGTGAGTGGGAGCTCTGTAGCATTTCTCATATTATATGTAGATGACATACTTTTGATGGGAAATGATATAGAACTTTTGGACAGCATTAAGGCCTACTTGAATAAGTGTTTTTCAATGAAGGACCTTGGAGAAGCTGCTTACATACTAGGCATCAAGATCTAGAGGGATAGATCGAGACGCCTCATAGGTCTTTCACAAAGTACATACCTTGATAAGATATTGAAGAACTTCAATATGGATCAGTCTAAGAAGGGGTTCTTGCCTGTGTTGCAAGGTGTGAAATTGAGTTCTGCTCAATGCCCGACCACGGCAGAAGATAGAGAAAAGATGAGTGGCATCCCCTATGCCTCAGCTATAGGGTCTATTATGTATGCCATGCTGTGTACCAAACCTGATGTAAACCTTGCCGTAAGTTTGGTAGGAAGGTACCAAAGTAATCCTGGCATGGAACACTGGACAGCAGTCAAGAACATCCTAAAGTACCTGAAAAGGACTAAGGATATGTTTCTCGTTTATGGAGGTGACGAAGAGCTCATCGTAAAGGGTTACGTCGACGCTAGCTTCGACACAGATCTGGATGACTCTAAGTCACAAACCAGATATGTGTTTATTTTGAATGGTGGGGCAGTAAGCTGGTGCAGTTGCAAGCAAAGCGTCGTGGCGGGATCTACATGTGAAGCAGAGTACATGGCAGCCTCGGAGGCAGCGCATGAAGCAATCTGGGTGAAGGAGTTCATCACCGACCTAGGAGTAATACCCAATGCGTCGGGGCCGATCACACTCTTCTGTGACAACACTGGAGCTATTGCACTTGCCAAGGAGCCGAGGTTTCACAAGAAGACCAGGCACATCAAGCGTCGCTTCAACTCCATTCGTGAAAATGTTCAAGATGGAGACACAGATATTTGTAAAGTACATACGGACCTGAATGTAGCAGATCCGTTGACTAAACCTCTCCCTAGGGCAAAACATGATCAACACCAGAACTCTATGGGTGTTCGATTCATCACAATGTAACTAGATCATTGATTCTAGTGCAAGTGGGAGACTGTTGGAAATATGCCCTAGAGGCAATTATAAAATTTATTATTATATTTCTTTGTTCATGATAATTGTCTGTTATTCATGCTATAATTGTGTTATCTGGAAATCGTAATACACGTGTGAATACATAGACCACAACATGTCCCTAGTAAGCCTCTAGTTGACTAGCTCGTTGATCAACAGGTAGTCATGGTTTCCTAACTATGGGCATTGGATGTCATTGATAACGGGATCACATCATTAGGAGAATGATGTGATGGACAAGACCCAATCCTAAGCATAGCTCAAAGATCGTGTAGTTCGTTTAGCTAGAGCTTTTCCAAATGTCAAGTATCATTTCCTTAGACCATGAGATTGTGCAACTCCCGGATACTGTAGGAGTGCATTGGGTGTGCCAAACGTCACAATGTAACTGGGTGACTATAAAGGTTCACTACAAGTATCTCCGAAAGTGTCTGTTGGGTTGGCACGAATCGAGACTGGGATTTGTCACTCTGTATGACGGAGAGTATCTCTGGGCCCACTCGGTAATGCATCATCATAATGAGCTCAATGTGACCAAGTGTCTGGTCACGGGATCATGCATTACAGTACGAGTAGAGTGACTTTCCGGTAATGAGATTAAATGAGGTATTGGGATACCGACGATCGAATCTCGGGCAAGTAATGTACCGATTGACAAAGGGAATTGTAGACGGGATTGATTGAATCCTCGACATCGTGGTTCATCCGATGAGATCATCGAGGAGCATGTGGGATCCAACATGGGTATCCAGATCCCGCTGTTGATTATTGACCGGAGAGGCTCTCGGTCATGTATGCATGTCTCCCGAACCCGTAGGGTCTACAAACTTAAGGTTCGGTGACGCTAGGGTTGTAGAGATATTAGTATGCAGTAAACCAAAAGTTGTTCGGAGTCCCAGATGAGATCCCCGACGTCACGAGGAGTTCCGGAATGGTACGGAGGTAAATAATTATATATATATAGGAAGTCAAGTTTCGGCCATCGGGAAAGTTTCGGGGGTCACCGGTATTGTACCGGGACCACCGGAAGGGTCCCGGGGGTCCACCGGGTGGGGCCACCTATCCTGGAGGGCCCCATGGGCTGAAGTGGGAGGGGAACCAGCCCCTGGTGAGATGGTGCGCCCCCCTTAGGCCCCCCCTGCGCCTAGGGTTGGAAACCCTAGGGTTGGGGGCGCCTCCACTTGGCTTGGGGGGCAAGCCACCCCCCTTGGCCGCCGCCCCCCCTTGGAGATTGCATCTCCTAGGGCCGGCGCCCCCCCTAGGGTCCTATATCAAGAGGGGGGAGGGAGGGCAGCCGCACCCATGCTCTTGGCGCCTCCCTCTCCCCCTGCTACACCTCTCCCTCTCGTAGAAGCTTGGCGAAGCCCTGCCGAGATCGCTGCTGCATCCACCACCACGCTGTCGTGCTGCTGGATCTTCATCAACCTCTCCTTCCCCCTTGCTGGATCAAGAAGGAGGAGACGTCTTCCCAACCGTAAGTGTGTTGAACGCGGAGGTGCAGTCCGTTTAGCACTAGGATCATCGGTGATTTGGATCACGACGAGTATGACTCCCTCAACCCCGTTCTCTTGAACGCTTCCGCTCGCGATCTACAAGGGTATGTAGATGCACTCCTCTCTCTCGTTGCTAGATGAACTCATAGATTGATCTTGGTGAAAGCGTAGAATTTTTTTATTTTCTGCCACGTTCCCCAACATGACCGACACGTGGCATCCACCGTAACGGAATGCCGTTAAGCTATCGGGTCGGGTTTTGGATCCGATAACCCGTTAACAGCCCCGACCAATGGGGATTTTCCACGTGTAAAATCATCATTGGCTGGAGGAAACACGTGTCGGCTCACCGTTGGGACAGATGTCATCCACTCATTGGACAGAAGGCGCCTATGATACGTCGACACGTGGCACGGCCCAATAGAGGCCCATTCCTGTGAAAAGGCCGGCCCGTTTGACTTGGTCAAAAGGTGGCGGGCCGGCCCATGTAAAGCCTGTTAATAGCTTGTTTGTATATATCCCATTTACAGCCCGCTAACCCAAGGCCCATTATGCCCTATCCGAATTAGGCCCAATAGCGTCATCTGGGCCACCCAATATGATTCCAGCGCGTTTTCACTTCTGGCCTCTTGGCCTATTAACGGCCCATGGTGAAATTGGCCCGTAATGAACAGTGTATTACTTTACACCCATTAACGGCCCGTGGTGAAACTGGCCCGTAATGAACAGTGTATCACTTTATACCCATTAAGGGCCCATTATTCCGTTGGGCCGTTTCCAGCCCATGTTATCTTTCGGCCTTCTCAAAGCCCATTTATTCTTGGGCTCATTTCCAGCATTCGTTTACTTACGGCCCATTACTATCATTTTCTGCTTATGGGCCAAATTCAGCCCGTGGTTACAGTCAGCCCGTTTGTGGTCCGTTAACACGTTGGGCCATTTTCATAGCATCATGAAATATGGTCTATTAACGATGGCCCATTATGGTTGGCCCATGAACGTACGATTCCAACTCTAGCCCGTTTAAGGCCATTATGCGGCCTGTTATTGGCCCATGTTTGGCCAATCGATCATACTGCCCGTATAAGGCCCATTGATGATACGGCCCATAGAAGGCCCATTGTTTCTGCGGCCCGTAGAAGGCCCACTGTTTATACGGCCCATAGAAGGCCCACTGTTCATAAGGCCCGTAGAAGGCCCACTGTTTCTACGGCCCGTAGGTCCAGTGTCACTACAGTAAATATTAGCCCATGGTTATTATGGCCTAGTTTTCAAAAATAGGTTATTCAGCCACTAGCAAACCGCAGAAAAAGAACTGCACTGACTACAAGCAAACAAATAAACAAGACAACAAGGAAATAAATAAGCAAGAAACTTACACTAGGCTATCATGACTATTACACATATTACATCCACTGGGCATCAAAGTTCGCCACCAGTGCAAATATAGGGAACACAGCAGCATATAAATGCCATAGCAAAACAAGTCCAGAACTGAAACCACTTCAGAAGAGCTCAACAAACAATATCCTGGGTACCCATAATGCTGGAAAGATGCTTAGCAAGCTTATTAACTTTCTATTGTTTGGCGCTTAAGTCCTCCAGCGCTTGCTGTTTCACTAGAAAGTATGCATCTGGATTCTGCAGGGACTTCCTCAGTCCTTCGGCTTCCTGTCGCATAACATCTGATCGATGTCTTTCAACTTGAAGTTGAGACTCAAGATGCCGAACTGATTCAGGCAACGAGTTCGAAGAGCTGGTGCCAGCAGTGGTAGCCAGTAACTCACACACTACATCAAGACAGGACTTTGGGGTTGTCTCAGTATCCTCAATATAGTTTTTATCAGCTTTCTTGGAGACCAACAGGGATGTCTCACTATCTTGAACCTTATCTACATTACTTCCTTTACCATTGCATAACAGGGTACTCTTCTCCAATATTTAATCCGCGTTCTAAAAGAGAAACAAACAAACACATCTCAGGTTTACAATGTAGTATATGAAACTCATTTTGGTAAACTAGTTCAGTAGTAAGGTGGACAAGATAACAGCATGAAACAAACATATATCTATGTAGTATGGTCACTGTATGGTCTATATCATTCTAGTTTATGTTGCCAAATCAAGATAGATACAGTTCGAATCATATCTATTTAAGACAAAGCAGCATAGAATAATATAAGTGTGGGAAACTACACAGCAATAACAACACTTGTAATGTGCATGGCATGAGAACATAACTGTTTATTCAATTGAAACTGAAATCAACATAGAGCAAGTTACATCAGCAAACCGCCAAACACATTGAAGAAACAAGTTTAAAACATACCTGTTGCGCCATTGGAGTTTCAATTGCATCCTTCAAATTTGAAATTGGTTGGTATCAGTAAATATAGTGATGCAAGAGCAAAGTAGTATGAACCATAGCTACGGAACCTGACCTGAGAACAATTCTTCTTCTGCTTTAAGCGTTGACTTCGGGTTCGGAGTGGTGGTCCTCGTGATTTGGGAACTGCAGTTGCCTTACTAACTTCTCGTGTTTGGGTGCTCTGTGGTGGAGATGGTGTTGTGTCAACGGGAACTGGGTGTCTATCTGCTGGGGTTGGGGTTAGAAGGGGTGTAGCTGGTTCTCTGTCCAACTGGGTAGGGGTACAATCTGCATGAGTGTGGGTTATGTGTGGTGGGGCTGGTTCTTGGGCAAGTACAACCGTGGTTCTATCTGCATCGACAGGTAGCACGATCTTTTCTGAAGACCGTGTTTTTACTCCCATAGATACTGCCATCACTCCCTCCAATTGAAATGGCTGATAAACAAGAAAAGTAATTGAATGTACAGACATTGTAAGATAGACAGGTGCAATGGATAGTAGGGAAGAAAACAGGGCATGAAATAATTCACATTTATGTTGTCTAAGCAAACAGAATAGCAGGACATAATTTCACATATATGATGGCTAATTAAACAGGATAGCATGACACAATTTCACATGTATGATGGCTAACTAAACAGGATAGAATGACATACTTCAAAATATGATGACTATGTAAACAGGATGACATGATATAACTATACGATGTGTCTATTAAAGTGGTTGGCATGCCATAAATCACAAACATGTCGTCGATGGAAACATGATGGCATGATATAATTCACGGATAGAATGACATAATTTAAAATATGATGACTATGTAAACAGGATGAGATGATATAACTATATTATGTCTTTAGAAAATGGGTTGGCATGCCATAATTCAGATACATGCTGTCTATGTAAACATCATGGCATGACATAATTCAAATATATGATTTATATACTAAGGAAGTGAGCAGAGGGCAATCGCATATATGATGTGTCAACTAAGGAGATGGCATTCAATATTGTGTATATGATGTAAAAACTAAGCATTGCAATACAACATATGCATTATATGAGTAATATAACCCTGCCAAGTTTGAGCATACACCTCAGGGGGATAATAGGACTGGTCATCTGCCTCTGAATCCTCCTCTGAAGAGCTATCTGTAACCAGCAAGATATCTGCTTCAGCAGGTAGCATTGTCTGCTCTGAAGACCTTGTTTTCACTCCAGATTTCTCCATCACCAATTCAAATGGCTGATGCACAGGAAGAGCAGTTGAATATACAAACATTGTCGACAAAAGCAATGAGAAATACAAAAAAAGGACGGCATGATATAATTCACATATATGACGCTTGCCTAAATAGCATGGCATTGCATAATTCACATACATAATGCCTTGCAACAAGATAACATTGCATAATTCACATATATAATGTCTTGCAACAAGATGGCATTGCATAATTCACATATATGGTAATTAGACACTAAACAGGTGGCATTCACACAAAGCATGTCTAAACTAAGCAAATGACATAGCAATGCAAGATACCATACGCACGATATGAGCAACATAACCCTGCCAAGTTAGGGCATGCACCTCGGGGGGGGAATATGACTGGTCATCTGTCTCTGAATCCTCCTCTGAGGAGCTATCGGTAACCAGCAAGACATGCGCTTCGTCAGATAGCATTGTCTGCTCTGAAGACCTTGTTTCTACTCCAGATTTTTCCATGACCGTGCCGAATGGCTGATGCACAGGAAGAGTAATTGAATGTACTAAAATTGTTGACAAATTTAACACGTAATAAAAAAATGATGGCATGATATAATTCACATATAAGATGACTGGCTAACCAGGGTGGCATTGCAAAATTCACATATATGATGCCTGGCTAGACAAGATGGCATTGCATGATTCACATATACGATAAAGAAACTAAACAGATGGCATTGACACAAAGCATGTCTAAACTAAGCAGATGACATCTTTAATGTATACAGTAAGCAATGCAAGGCACCATATGCATGATATTACCAACATCAGCATGCCAAGTTAGAGCGAAGACCTCATGGGGTAAATAGGAGTGGTCTTCTCCTTCTGAATCCCCCTCAGAACAGTTATCTTCCTCTTGATTACGATCCAAAATGGGTGGAGGGGGGCTGCCTTTGCGCCCACCATGGAACGACGTCTGCATGAAATTTTATTGCCACGCAAGGCTCGTCTCTTTTGCTCTACATGATCAGTTCCATTGTGTACAATAACTGACATGCATAGGAATAAAACATAGTAAGATTATGTAAGGAGTGCATGCACAAATCCAGAGTGATGGTAGCAAACTGTGGATAGACCCAAAACCAATGATAGCAGGCAGATAATAGCTTTAGTTAAAAAATACAGATAATGGCTCCTTTAATGTTTGTTTGCACCCAACATGAAACTCATAGTAGACACCGGAGATTAACCAGACAGTAGACAGATAGTACTGATTGCTGCCCCAATATGTACCCCACAACCATTTAAATACTCAAGTTTCAGCATTAGTTTGGACCTGACTCGGAGTCTAATAGGTGAACACGACGATAATGTAGCATGTCATCATATTAAGCAACGCATAACGTAAGCAGACACGGAAGAGTGTGACCTCTCTTGCGGACCCGTGTAGTCCTCAAGGTCATCTGCTCAGTTGATGATGGTAATGCAGTTGTCGTGGCTGCCGGCAGCGGGGAAGAAGATCTGAGGCGGCGAAAGACAGTCTGGAGAGCGGAACCCTGCTGTGGTGAACCCTTCCATCGTTGGAGCAGCTGAGCTGGGGTGGAACACAGCTCCGCAGGAGCAGGACAAACCACACAAGGTTTTCTTTGACACATATTTGTAACAGAAGTAATTGAGTAAGGGCTTGTTTGAATTTGAGGATTCCAACAATGCAGGGATAGGAAATAGACAGGAATAGGATAGGAATGCACGTGCAAAACAGAGAATTTAAAAACACAGGATTTCTGCCAATCTGGGTGTTTGATTCACAACAATTGGAAGATCACACGATGCAAAAAAGCGTGGTGAGATTAAGTCAAACCACAAGGAAATGTATGGTTATGATGCTATTATGCTACTATCTCTTAGTCTTGTGCTTGATGAATAGGAATATGAAAAGGAGGAGAAGTGGAAATTAGAATTCCTACGGTTTTTCTTTCAAGGAGACACTAAAGGAACAAATCCTACAGTTTTCCTTTGCTCCATTCCTTTGCACCAAATTCATGAAAAGTAGTACCATAGGAAACTTTCCAATTCCTATGTTTTTCATTCACTTGTCCTTTCAAGCACTCGAGATTCTAGTAGGCAGGCTTGAGCAAGGAAAATCCTACACTAAAAAAATGTTTTTGTGCTACTTCTATTACTTTGGACCCAGGCCACTACCATACTAGCTCAACTCCCAGGCCCATCGACAAATGCACAGCTCAAATGCGCAGAGATAAATAATGATGGCGTTCAAGAGAGTCCATCACGGATAGCTAAGTTGCCTGGTACCTAACTGCTTGTCATATAATAGGATAAAATAATCGTATTTCCCGTTACTACGAGTGCTCAGTGGATAATATATATAACATGTAGAGTAAAAAGAGATGCAACAAGTGTACAACCTCTATGGCGAAGCCATGTCGATCTCAGTGTGATTGGGTTGGCCGGTGAGGATGCTCCGGCTGACTTTGCTGTCGGGGGAGGGGAAGAAGATCTTAGGCGTCTGGAGATGGAGCCCGAGGTACTGCTCTGCTGTGATGGAGGGTTTCTTCGTTGGAGCAGCTCCGATGAGTTGTACGACGCCGAGGCTGAAGCAGGACAAGAGAGACAACGAACAATGTTAACCTGAGTGGAATTCTGCTCCAACACATGACGTAAAATACATAACCACAAAGTGCTAGATGTAAAATACATCAGCCGCTCATCTCTGAACTTAACTGTCGAAACTGAACTTAATTGTCGAAACTGAACCTAACTGTCAAAACTGAATTTTGCTGTCGAAACTGAATTTTGCTGTCAAAACTGAACGCACTAGCAAGGTGAGGCTACACGTTGATCGACTGACTTTTTCATCTCTGGTCAGTCGATTTTGCAGCCGTTGGATACGAAATCAAGGGCCTACGGTTCATCTTCAACCTCCACCCCCGTGAGCCGCCAGCGACCACCGGCCAAACAGGAGCCCCTCGCCGCCCGCGGCCGGTGGTGCGCCACCCCGCCCGCCCCGAAAACACTCACCACCACCGGTCCGCCGCCGCCCCGGCCATCCCTCTAGCCCTCCCCCCCCTGTGCCGCGCTTTTTCTCCGGCGATCCCCACACCACCGCCCCGCCACCACCGGCGACCACCGCCCCCATCCTGAACCCTAAGAGAAATAGTGGGGTACCTCTCCGGCGAGCCCCCCTCCCCGCTACGGCTGGTTCTTCCTTCACCCCGGCGAGCCCACTCCTTGAAAATCGACTGACCCAAAAAGTCGATTCAGTCGACTGAAGTGTAGCCAAATCGGAGCAGCATTGCAAGCAAGAGCAAGAGCGAGAGCAGCAGCGCAAGCAAGAGCAATAGCAAGAGCAGACCAGGCAGGGGACTGAGAGCAAGAGCAGAGCAGCAGTGCGAGTGAGACCTACTGATGTGGACGTCGCTGCCGAGGGAGCCACGCCGTGTCGTCTCGGGACCGAGCGCCGGCAGCACCGTGAGATCGAATCAAGAAGAAAATGCAGCGATTAGTGTACAACCTCTTTGGTGGCGCTGATTAGGCCGCAGCTTCATCCGAGGAAACGGTGATGATGATGCTCTTCCGGTGGTGCAGGTGAAGACGGCGGTGTGGGAATGGAGGTGGCGCAAAAGACGAGGGGAACATCGGGGCTGCTCCTTGGAGGTGGAGGATGGGGTGGCTGAACCGGCGGGACGATGAGATCAACGACGGATCCTCATCCGGTACGGTGGACGAGGGACATGAAGGTGTTGCTGTGGATGACATCGTCGGGGAAGAGGCTCCGGCTGGGTGGCGGACGGAGCAGGGTGTGGGGTTTCGTCGTGGGTTTTCGCGGCCTCGATGTACGAATGGGTGGGTGGATGGGATGGCAATGGGGAACCATGGCTTAGAGACGCGCTTGTCTGAAATGTGGGGTAAGTTACGAAAGTACCCCCCACCGATTTGAGGCGGTTCTTTCAGTTCAGGGGTACCACGGGCATTTCGCGTGTCGGGATTTCACAGGAGGTGGGAGTTTTCGCGCGCGTTGTAATTTCGGAAAAGCAAGGTGCGGGTTGAGATGGAGGGAGTTGTTGGAGCACAACGAGACAAAGATATATCTTAAATATTTCGGGCTAACAAGGCGCGGGTTGAAGAGGCGGGAGTTTCGCAGCACGATAGACAGAGATGCTAGCTTCAATTTTCGGCATAACAAGGCGCGGCTTGAAATTTCGGAAGAACAAGCTTAACGTGTACCCAAAAAAAATTTTGCACCTCAACACGCACAAAACACACACAAACACCATTTAGACTAGAGTAAGGTACACGTGCATTGCACGCATGAGATTTGGCAACCAAATTATGAATAAATACCACATTATAGCATGCAAGCTTTGAGTCATATATGCATGATGTAGATGTTTGTTTAATTCTTATAGTTCCTTTCATTCAAAATCATCTAGTTTTTATAAGAAAGCTAATCTATTTTAAGATTCATGGAATTGTGCGTTGTAAGACATAAAGTAAAAACAAATAATGGCAAATCATGTAGAAAAACATTTGGGCAATTCTGATACGAAAGATTCTAGAAAAAATAAGAAGTGCTTGTGTTTTGATGTTTGTGCATTATGCTTAAGTTCAACCATGGAGTCTTCTAGATTATACATGTGGCGAAATCTGGTGGAATCTAGATGATATCCAACGGCCAATAGTGCTCAAATTTGCCATCTTTGGACCATCGGATTCGCCTCATCCAACGACCATCTTTCAAAGTTAAAGTTACCCGCACACAATATAAAAATATATATAATATAATATATATAGGTGTATAGATATAGATATGTGATGCGAAAGCCGCCCATCATCTCCAATTAGAATAGTGTGTCCATGCACGGATGCGACGTGGGCAAATAATGTCTGCCATCGGTATCTCAAATTCAAATCAGTCTGACCTTGTTCAATGTGTATACATTACAACATGCTCATTTCCAAACCACACCGCGCAGATCTCCGTTATATTCATGCATGCATGGGTTTCAAACATCAGGATCTCTTATTCAAATATTTGAATTCAACTTTACATTGATTATGACCTCACCTATTCTTTTACACCCACACAGTAGTCTTCTCTTTATAATTGTACCACTAACTTTGTCTCGTGCATGCATTCACACACATACCAGTCGGCATTATCTATCGCACACATGCAATCTTTTTCTTCAGGTAGGTCTCCCATGAAGGCACACACCCACACACATCCCCCTCTCCATCATACCGGGCATTCTTTATCTCTCACGCGTGCATGCGCAACGATCGATGTTCCTCTATGTATGTGTGTATATAGCTAGGTCTTTCATAGTTTTCCACACAAACCGATCAATCGATATATCCAGTGAAGTCTCACCCTCTTTCCCACATCCACATCGATCAATCTATACCTCTCTATATAGGATTAACATAAATAGCTAATACACCCACATTAATTATATATCCAACGTCCCCCTCTCATCATCCATGCCTTCCGCTTCATCTCTCATACGCGTGCACAATGGCGAAGACAGGGCAGTAAGGGCCCTGCCCCCCCCCCCTAACATCACTATATATCGAGGCTAATATGAAGGTGATCATTAGACAATTGCTGCTAAAAAAGGTTTAATTTCATGAATTGACCCTCCTTGTAAAGGATTAGCAATGCTTGGCCCCCTAGCTCATTTATTTTTCATGGCTCCGCCATTGCGTGCAACAGCGCATGTGTTCGCCCCCTCTCTCTAAATATCGATCTCGCACTTGTGCATTCCTTCATAGTCTCCCTCCACTCGGCCCCTCGCACCATCTTCTAGCCCCCCACCGGATTTTGCCACATGTACAATCTAGCAGACTCCATGGTTGAACTTAAGCATAATGCACAAACCTCAAAACAACAGTGGTTCTCTTTTGTTCTAGAACCTTCCGTATCATAACTGCCCAAACTTTTTTTCTAGTTGAATTGCCATTATTTGTTTTTACTTTATGCTTTACAACGCACAATTCCATGAATCATAAAATAGATTAAGGGCTTCTTTGATTCAAAGGATTCTCAAAGGAATTTTGGAGGATTCTAATCATTAGGAATGTTTCCTATCTTGGTTGTTTGATTCGTAGGATTGTAAACCATAGGAATTTTTTCATATGATTCATTTGCACTAGATTTCATAGGAAACATCCCATCCACTCAAACCTCCTTGAAAGAATTCTGCGTTTTTTCTATGCACAATCAAACACTCGTACAATCATGTAGGATTCAAGACGACATTCCACTATAATCCCATGTTTTTCCTATTCACGCGTTCTTAGCTTTTTATAAAAACTAATTGATTTTGAATGAGATGAACTATAAGAATTAAACGAAGGGCTACATCACGCATATATGACTCAGAGCTTACATGCTATAGTGTGGTAATTATTCATAATTTGGTTGCAAAGTCTGATGCGTGCAATGCACATGTACCTTACTAGTACTTCGAGTATGTGCAAAACACGTAAATTAGAGTAACAATAGCACGCTACACAGTGTCTCTCTTACAGTTCATGGAGCCACGTGGCACATGTGGAGGCGTTGTCGTGACCTCCTTGCGTGGATTGATCACAGTGACGTGATGCTGGTTCCAGAAGAATGTACTCGTCCTCCCTGAGCCATACTAGCGGTACATGCACGAAGCGAAGATGTGCACGCACGCCACGCACACACTCATTCCCTCACACGCACACGCGGGTACACGGGCGGACGCAATTTTGTACCAAGATCCACCCCATGTGATAATTTGACGCGTGTAAAGTCGTTCACTTCATTGATGGTCAATTAATACAGCGCATGCAAATTGAGTGGACGTGAGGGCGGAACAAAGACATTATTACTCCACTGCGCGCATGCGAGTAGTTAAATCGTGGGTTCCTAGTAGTACTTCCATTGGTCTCCTTCGTATCTTGTGCCATTTTTTGACAGTAACATAATATTTACGCATTTGAGCAGTGTAGTACTTGAAATTTATGTTCCGCTAAACTCATCAGGAGCCGTTTCGGGCCTCGAAACCAAAACCATCAATTAATCTTTACCTTGTTCACATCACATTCGAAAGCCTGCTCACACCTACTAGTACGTACCAAACCTGAACGTGTTCCCACTATGCAGGTATTAGTACTACTAGTGCTAGTACTTAGGTTATAAAAAGGGGAACTACGTAACCGAAAATTACTCTACCTTTCCTCCTCATAAGTGCTTCTCCTTTGTCCGTCGTTGCCATGGCCGGTGAGCAGAGCTCTAGGTCGAGAACTACTTGTAACAACGGAGCGACAACCAAGGCTGCGGAAAAAAAGAGGGCTCATCGCCACGTAGAGACCTCGAAAGATCTCTCACGGGCAGGCGATGGCTCCCAGGAGCGCCCTAGCCGCGGAGGCGAACATGCCGAGCCGACGGAGTTGGAGTCGTTATCCCTCGACGGCATGCCCGATCAGCTCAATAAGCACCTCAATAAGTAGAAGGAGTTCATCCCAGGCTTGACGGAGTTGCTGAAGGAGAGCCTCGACGACATGCCTGCTGAGCTCAATTAGCAGGGGGAGTTGACCGCCGGCTTGGTGATGCTGCTGAAGAAGAGCATTGCCTCGGAAGAAGGCGACCGGCGAAATCCTGCGACTTCAAGAGGACAAGGCAAAGCTCTGCCACGAGATCGACCTATTGAAGGAGAAGAACGCCGGCTGGAAGAAGCTGCATGAGAATAGTAGTTCCTCGATGAAGATGCTGCAGGCCCTCGTCATGGAACAGAAGGAGGAGTTGGCGAAGCTCCGCATCGAGCACCCGGCTGCTGTCAAGGTACGTATTGCGGCCGTGGAACAGATGATGAAGGCTCGCGTTGAGAAATCCCACGTCATGGACAGAATGAAGAAGATGGCGGAGGAAACACTCAAGGAGATGGAGGTCGTGGAGGCGATGAAGAAGCAGTTACGACTCCACGGCGAATTAGATCATTTGGGGTGATAATATTCCTTCTTATTTTGCTATTGTGTTTCATCTTTTGCTTCAGGTGTTTCGCCGCACGTGTCATGTTATCTGCGAGGCATGAATAGAACAATGGTTTTTGTTTTTTGAGGGAATGAATAGAACAATGCTAACAATGAGATGACTAGCAAATTAGATCATTTTTTATCGCCATATGGCACTGGGCTGCCGTGTTTCGTGCTCCTCCGTCGCAGTACTACTCCAGTGGAAAACTTGAGTATACCGCACGATTCTTTACTCCTCATCGATCAGATCATCGGCGCATTTATATGAGCAGTCAAATCAGAAGGACCCGCCTTCCAGCAGTAATGAGCCGTCAAATCACAAAGGCCCTCGCCTCTCGTAAAAGCCAGGGAGCAAAACTTGAAATAAAAAAAGGTGGTACATATAGAGAGCGCTCGTTGCCAAATTATGCATATAGTACTATTAAAAAGGCTAGTCACAATAATGGTGTCCAGCACAACCCACCCCTCAAATAAAACTAGGCACCCTGGAATTCTTTGACAAAACTAAGCACCCTGAAATTCTTTGACAACTAAACTGCTGGCTATATGATGTTGTCCATATATATTGTACGTATATAATGTGAAGAAACGAGTGGTAGTCCTATAACAACTAAAAGATGAAATGTAAGAAATACTAGTATGTACTTACTGAAGAGTTAAAGTAACAAGAAGAAACATAACATAGTTCTGCTAGGGGCTCAGCACAACACACCCCTCAAATTAAATTAAGCACACCTGAAATTAAACTTTGCAACTATTCCAGTAGACAGTGCATTAGAACCACCATGAGCAACGACACTGCCACCTTACTCGGAGTCCTCGTCCATGTCCTCGACTTCGTCCTTGTCCCTCTTCCTCTTGGCCGATACTTCTTTGCTTGAACCGCCAACTTGGTTGTTGCTCTTCATCCAACCCTTGTAGATATTGAAACAAAGGTAGCCATCCATTGCAGCGTACTGGATGTGGTCTATATCTAGTACATTCCGCTGCCATGCATGACGATGAAACGTGTATGGAGGTTTCTCCAGTTTACCGTACGAAGGATGAACCATAGCTCCTGCCAGGGTCAGCATTGAAGGCTGACGAGAGGACACCAGCCGATTCTTTTGGAGGTCGAAGGTGTTGCCTACAACGAGGCCTATCCGACGCAGGACTTCTTTGTCGTTACCAAAGTCTACAGTAATGAATTTGACTAGGTTGCTCTTGAGGAAGTCCTTAAAATCCTGGCACTCAACGTCGGCATGGCATATGTGGTAGACCAAGCATAAGTCATGCACGCAAACCTGGATCACGGCAGGCTTCTTCCTCTCTTCGTCCTTTAGATCCTTCTCTCGTCCCACGACTATGGTGTACTCAACATCTAGCCCAGCGACCCACTCATCATCTGAGTCTTCGAACATGCGTCTGAAGCGAGAAAGGCGTCCTTTCACCGTCGCGGAAGAACGGGTGTAGATGACGTCGAACTCATCGCCGACGATGGTTCTAACCTTGTACTCGCCGCCGATTGGGGAGGTTTAGGACGCCATGGATTTGGGAGGAGGGTTAGGATTAGTGGAACTTCCGTAATGTGAATGGACGGGACGACTAGGAGCGAACCATCGTAGTATTAAAGGACGTGCGGGGACGAGTGGGAGCGAACTGCCAGCGTGCGAACGGCAGGGTAGTGGCTTTCCATTCTCCCATGATATGGGCTTCCGGGAGCCCTTGGATCGAAGATCGAACGGTTGCATGGCGTGATTCTAGACCTATGGGTGAATATCCTATCCTGGAGGGTTATTCTGCAAATTTTCAGCAACTTAGCATGCGACCGTTTGATCTCAGATCCAAGGGCTGCCAGCAGCCCGTATCATGGCCATGCCTACCACGACCGTCGCGTCGCTCGCGCGGTCGCGCCCTTGGAGATTTAACATGGTGCGTTAGGCTATCTGATGTTGGCATTTCACCTAGGTACACGCGCTAAGCACCGTTTCTTCCTTGGGTCACCAAACTAGTCTCTCTCTTCTTGATTAACTTGCCACATCAGACTTTATGCCTATGTGGCAAGCTTAAGCACCTGTAGGAGCAAGTAAGGTGCCCGTCCGTTGCACGGAAGAGTGAAATGCATTGATCGGGGTGTTGTTTATTTTGACAAAGGGTGTGGGGGTCATCTCATGTGTAACAAGTATCGATAGGTTTCTTCGTCGGATATTATTTCATCTCTAGAGCTCAGAAACATCCGGGTGAAATAGATAAAAAAGTATCTTTTGCAAACAAAAGCGTTCAACTGTTCAACTTGCATCCAAAACTTGTGAAGAAATAACTCTTAATGTGCTTTGCAGGAAATGGTTCATCATAAATCTTTCACCGGTACTGTAGTAAAAATTTATACATGGAAGATTCTAGACTAAACCATAAATGGATACACTTTTATTCATGCGCGATACTCCAATAGAGCAAGATCATGCATGGAAGTCTCCACATGCTTAGACAGTGGATTACATTGAGCGAAGACTAATGATCAACATTTAACTTAGTAATGCATATGTCCAGGTGAACCTCCTTGGAGTCCCCATGCACATTGTTGGGGGTCAAATAATACCATGCGTCTTCCATGTCCACATCAGCGGGAAGGTCCCAGCTCGGCAGAGTCCAAGTCAGCTTGACGTAGCCAGTGTCGCCGCCCACGGACCTCCGAGGGGTAGTAATAGTGAGCACGCAGCCGTATATCGGCCTCGTGTCAGTGTCAGCGTTAGCAGCGTCGCCCCTGACGCACACTACAGAGATGTGGCGGCGGCAGGGTAGTGGCTTTCCATTCTCCCATGATACAGGCTTCCGAGAGCCCTTGGATCGGAGATCGAATGGTTGCATGGCGTGATTCTAGACCTATGGGTGAATATCCTATCCTGGAGGGTTATTCTGCAAATTTTCAGCAACTTAGCATGCGACCGTTTGATCTCAGATCCAAGGGCTGCCAGCAGCCCGTATCATGGTCGCGCCTACCACGACCATCGCGTCGCTCGTGCGGTCGCGCCCTTGGAGATTTAACATAGTGCGTTAGGCTATCTGATGTTGGCATGTCATACATAGTCATCACTTAGTCACTCATACTACAACGAGGTTAGCTATAAGGTTAGTCATCACTCAGGAGAAAATTTCACTACTCCCTCTATTTATTCCTCGTCCCTACTACGTACGTACTTTGGTTAGTACTCCCTCCATTTACTTATACAAGGCCACTACAAAAAAATACATTTTGCATCTATACAAGGCCACAAATAGTAATCGAGCCTTTCCAGTTTATGGCTCAATTTCAAAATCTCTCCAACCAAGGTAGACGGTGAGTGGTCAAATTAATTTCGTAGTTTGCACAGTACGCTCATTTTTCTCAAGAAGTTATGTTTACCGAGGCATTAATTAGAACGAATGCATGAATGACCACTAAATTTCCATGAACTTGTACATGCATTGGTTAGTTTCCTCTTGACACTGCTTGCGTCGGGTGATCTAACGCACCTCGAAATCTAACATGTAATGGTACTACTACTAGTATAGTAGAATTGAGACTTATCAAACGGAAAAATGAATGTTTTTTAGATGAGCCCTATAAACCCTAGTGGCTACGTACTCCGTAAAAACAGATTTTTCCAAAACGAAGTCCCTCTCTTTCATGAATTCCGTAGTATACTCCTCCGTCGATGCAACCTTTCATGAATTCTGTACTTCCTGTCGCCGACATGTGGGACATATAGCAACCGGGTCAACGTGTCAAGCACCAAATAACAGTGCAGAATAGCAGGGGGACGCCCCCCACTCGTACCGGCCCAGTAGTAGTAATGAGCAATGAGACGTCAAATCACAATGCCGCACCTTCCCAGACGGACGAAGCAACCATTATTTCACACTTCGGTTCAACATCATCTCAAACCACGTACTAGTATTGCTTCTGCCTCAAGAGGGACACGTGCATCGCCTTGATACATCATGACACGTGGGACCGCATGACAGGCCATTCTCCCCCGCCGATCGCTCGGTAAAATCACCTCATTTTTACTATACTTCCTCCGGATCGGTTTACTACATGGCATGCACATCATTCTAGGTTGAGAACTTAACTGGCTATATATATATATATATGTGTGTGTGTGTGTGTGTGTGTGTGATGAATAGTATGCTAGCCTTTTAAAAAATGTATACTTTTGTACAGTAGTACTATCGGTGGATTGCTCCATGGAGCAAAAATTGAAATTTAAAAAAAAGGTGGTACATATAGAGAGCGCTCGTTGCCAAATATGCATATAGTACTATTAAAAAAGCTAGTACGTGCTTAATTGGGGTGCTAAATTCTATTAAAGAAATACTAGTACTAGTATGTACATACTGAAGAGTTAAAGTAACAAGAAGAAACATAACATAGTTCTGCTGGGGGCTCAGCACAACACACCCCTCAAATTAAACTAAGCACACCTGAAATTAAACTATGAAACTAATCCGGTAGACACTGCATTAGAAGTTTAGAACCGCCATGAGCAACGACATTGCCACCTTACTCGGAGTCCTCGTCCACGTCCTCGACTTCGTCCTTGTCCCTCTTCCTCTTGGCCGATACTTCTTTGCTTGAACCGCCAACTTGGCAGTTGCTCTTCATCCAACCCTTGTAGATATTGAAACAAAGGTAGCCATCCATTGCAGCGTAGTGGATGTGGTCTATATCTAGTACATTCTGCTGCCATGCATGACGATGAAACATGTAATGAGGTTTCTCCAGTTTACGGTACGAAGGATGAACCATGGCTCCTGCCAGGGTCAGCATTAAGGGCTGACGAGAGGGCACCAGCTGATTCTTCTGGAGGTCGAAGGGGTTGCCTACAACGAGGCCTATCTGACGCAGGACTTCTTTGTCATTCTTAAAGTCTACAGTAACAAATTTGACTGTTTTGTCCTCGAGGAAGTTCTTAAAATCCTGGCACTCAGCGTCGGCATGGCATATGTGGTAGACCAAGCAAACGTTATGTACGCAAACCTGGATCACGGTGGGCTTCTTCCTCTCTTTGTCCTTTAGATCCTTCTCTCGTCCCACGACTCTAGTGTACTCAACATCTAGCCCAGCGACCCACTCATCATGTGAGTTTTTGAACATGCGTCTGAAGCAAGAAAGGCATCCTTTCACCATAGCGGAAGTACGGGTGTAGATGACGTCGAACTCATCGCTGGTGATGGTTCTAACCTTGTACTCACCGCCGATCGGGGAGATTTGGGACGGCATGGATTTGGGAGGAGGGTTAGGATTAGTGGAACTGCCATAATGTGAATGGATGGGATGACTAGGAGCGAACCGTCGTAGTATTAAAGGACATGCGGGGACGAGTAGGAGCGAACTGCCAGCGTGCGAACGGTAGGGTAGTGGCTTTCCATTCTCCCATGATACGGGCTTCCGAGAGCCCTTGGATCTGAGATCGAATGGTTGCATGGCGTGATTCTAGACCTATGGGTGAATATCCTATCCTGGAGGGTTATTCTGCAAATTTTCAGCAACTTAGCATGCGACCGTTTGATCTCAGATCCAAGGGCTGCCAACAGCCCGTATCATAGTCACGCCTACCACGACCGTCGCGTCGCTCGCGTGGTCGCGCCCTTGGAGATTTAACACGGTGCGTTAGGCTATTTGATGTTGGCATGTCATACATAGTCATCGCTTAGTCACTCATACTACAATAAGGTTGGCTATAAGGTTGGCTATAAGTGTTTTTTTACTCCTCTCTATCTGTTTCTTCGTACTCCCTTTGTCCCATAATATAAGAAAGTTTTTTACACTAGCTAGTGTAGTGTCAAAAACGTTCTTATATAATGGGACACAGGGAGTACTAGTATTTATTGCATTTGCCAAGGAGTGACCTCTTCCAATGAAATGGTGTTGCTAAGTTTGCTTCATTTAATTAGCTATAGACTCAAAATTGTCTTTTCACCTAGGTACACGCGCTTAGCACCGTTTCTTCCTTGGGTCACCAAACTAGTCTCTCTCTTCTTGATTAACTTGCCAGATCAGACTTTATGCCTATGTGGCAAGCTTAAGCACCTGTAGGAGCAAGTAAGTACAATAGTGCGCTTTACATGGCATTTTTGCATATGTGGAGGAAAGAGAGTCAAGGAAAAAGTGGAGAAGTGGGCTCTCATGCAAGAGCCAGCCTCTACTACATGGTGGAGCATTGGGAGAGGTCACCTGTATGGAGGTGGTCAGGAATCGGGAGACTCACGCCGGTCGTAGCGCCGCAGTAAAAATGATAATGGCAAGTGAAATCACAGGGCCCCACCTATCCAGCAGTAACTCGCTGTCAAATCACACAACCCTACGTTTGCAGTAGCCTACTCCCTCGTCTTCTCGCGTCTCTGTTGAACCGACTAGGTGGAACTGTCCCGCCGCCTACCGGGCAAGAAAAGCCCTACGTTTGTATCCATGGATTACGCCCGCGCAATGGAGCAAAGCATCTAGAAAACGGTAGTACACATGTACAGAGTATACAGCACGCCCGTCGTGTTCGCGTCGCACCCCAGACGGTCGCTCGGTCTGCCACGCTGCTCTCCGAATGGAACGCGCGTCATATTGCGTTCGCACACACATGTGGGATGGCAATTGAGAACCGACCATAGGCACACTCCCCGGCCCCGCAAGTCGGGTGACTTAATAGAAGAGGGAGACGAGCGATAGTACTAGAGAAGTGTTGTACTATGTTGGTGCCTAGACGATCCCTGCAAAACACGGAAGATCAGTTCGTCCATGCATGTGACCAGACTCCAGCAGACACGCCTGGATTGGCTATCGTCTACATATCGTGCAGGCTGTGTTGTACATGGCTGTAGTTGTGGTGAGAAATCTAAAAAAAGGTTTCTTGTCATCTCACAAAATTATGTGTCATGTGCTTCGGATCACTGCGAGGGTTAAACAGCGACAACTGAGTTAGGCTAGTCATTGGGGGCACATGCACGAACAGTGACTACTCGGCTGCCATCTAGGTCAAACCAGCTATGTTAATTAGGACATCTATCCACGGACCCCTTTTCTACGAGTTTATCTTTAATTTGAACTTTGTTCCTCGTCTAGTTTGCCTGTCGGGATTCATGTTGTCTCGTTTGGGCAGTGATGTTATGATTTCTTGTCATGTGGCATTTTTTTGTGTTATATGTTATAATCCGGCGCTTCAGATCAAAATGACGACAACTGCGCCTCCTGGCCACGTGCATGAAGACTTCTCGACAGTCATTGACGAGGTCAAGCCGGCTCCGGTAGACAAAAGAAAACTAAGTACTACTCCACTATATAGGCAGGAGCCTCCGCGCTTACTTGCTAGTGTTGCTCTCTTCACACTGTCTCGGCCTCTCCAGATCTAAACATGACAGCGGTGGCCACACTCTCTCTCTCTCTCTCTCTGCTCATCGCTGGTCACAGATCCAGCCGAATCCTCTGCGCCGGGGAAGGTGAGAAGGTGCAACGTTCACGCGGTCGTCCTCGACGAAGGCTCTCACCCACTGCTGGGCGCGTCCCGATCAGCCTGCCTTGCCGTTCTCTCCCAAGCACCGCTGGCGAGGGAGGGCCTCCGGCCCCTTCTTCCTCGATGTCGTGGTGTGGGCAGATCCGGCCTCCCGCCGCCCACCTAGCGACATCCCGGCGACCATCAGGTATAACTTCCTTTGAAACCGGCCTTGCTCTACTTCCCGAGCTCCTGACATCGCTGCATTTGTAACTTTTACTATTTCTCAGGCCCCCTCGTAGATAGGATCGATCGGCTGTTCGAAAACCACCTAATTTTTTTACGTTTAAGAGGTAAAACTAGTTCATGCACTCGAATCTAGTACTACTTGGTTCAAACAAGGAAGAAAGGGGGTGGGGGTGGGGGACGATTTTTTACCTGAATCTAGGACTTGGTCGAAAGAGGAAATAATGGGGGTGAAAAGTATCATAGACTGGCTATCCAACTGGTCTCTAGGTCTAATAGGGAAATAAAGGGAAACGCAGTGCAAAATCAATATAAACCTGATCTATTGGTTGAAAAAGGAAAGAAAGTGGGGACTGGGGGACAAGTCAATAGAGTAAGTCTAACAGTAGATTTGCTAGCCTCACACAGTATAAGGTGGTTACCGAAAAAAATGGGACCAACCCAGATATCATGTTCTGATGTTTGTTGCCCCGAGCCACTCTTATGTAATGCCACTGGTAAAATGTAGCAGTCGCACTGTTAAAAGTAAGGACACGTTAAACCAATGTTGTTTTCAATGTAATGCCTCCAGTAATATGAATCAATGGCACTTCTTTACATGTCCTGCTAAAATTTCCCATTAAGATAAGTTGGTTCTTTTCGTTAGAAATGCAACTGTCCTGGTCCGCCTACTCTCCCGTGCCCAAAGTAATGTCGTATTTAACGGTTGTCATAGTTAATCCTAATGCCCACACTAATATCTAGCAATGCCACTGCTTTAGAAATTGCTACTGTCCTTGTAGGATTGCCATTCAGATAAGGAACATGCTTCTTTTCATTTGATGCATGTTTCATCACTTGTTAGTCACCCTCCTTTCCACCTTTTTTGTGCAAACAGAGATATACATTTCATGCTCGATCTTAGTTGAACTGCACAAATGATATCCAAATTATAGTTGAGCATTCCAGGAGCTTCACAACCAACCTTGATGTTGCTCAATTTTATTGCAACTAATGAAGAAGAAGCTCTGTGGGTTTCATTTTCTGATGGAAATGGAACCGGGGCTGGAGCCCTTTTCTTAAAAAAAATTGAAGAAGAAGCTGCTAGCTCACGGGACATTGCTTCATTTTAGGTGAACTGCACCAAAAGGTCCCATGAATTGAATCATCCATGTTGGTGACTGAAAGAGCCAGCTTCAGCATCCCAGTCTAAGCACCCCCGACCTCCATCCTTGCGACGCACGGTACACCTCGTTTGCCACCTGCTCGACCCTAGTGTCACTGATAAAATGAAGTAATAATACAGTTAAAATAGAGCGAGTGTCATCTCTATCATTTCATTTCCAATGTAGATAAAGGAAGTGCTTCTCTTTGTTAAAGTATGTTTCATCAACTAGTCCCATTGTTAATGTTTAAGCATTTCTGCAAACTGGGGTGCTTAATTTTAGTTGATATGTACAAAGTAGAGATTTGAATGTCTCAAGGCGCCTCCTTGTAGTACCGTTGTACACTGATGTTCATCACTGGCAGAAGGTGTATCTGGGAGACTTGGGATGATGTCTAGTATGAGGCGTACCGTATGAGGCGTCGCAGGGCCCATCTCGCCCTTGCAGCATGGCATACTATGATACTATCGCAATATTTTCTTCTATTTATTTTGTGTGTTTCATCAACTAGTGCCACTATAATGTAATCACGCTTTTTCATTATCTGTGCAAACAGGGTTATTCAGCTGCATTTTGGTGGAACTGCACAAATGTACATATGGAACCGGCATATATGCAGAGTGCGAGGTGTGCCAAGTAAAAATTACCGACACCAACCATGTTGCATGCACACATTGGCATCCACCACCACCAGTGGGATGTGTGGCACTCTCTGTGGACGGATCTTTCTCGGCGGCAAATCCTCTAACCAAATACTAGTAGCTTATATTGGCAGTTTTCTAGGGAGTACTCTTTTCTGAAAGAAGCACCAATCTATTTTTCTTTATTTGTACATTGTGTCACAACTTTGACCCAAAGGTCCAGAGCTATTTTAGGGTGATTGGCGTAGTACTCGGAGACTGATTGTAAGCATGATTTTCATTAGCTGTCACACTGATTGTAAGCATGAGCAGGTGGAAGATTAGGTTAGTGCGAAGCTTACCTTAAACCCTACCGCCGCCGTTGAAATGAGGCGACCGTCGAGGGAACCGTGGAGAACAGCGGGGAAGCGACGTTGCGCCATCCGGCCTGCTCTTGCGGTGGGAGAACGAATACTCCTGTGGCTCCGGTTGGCTCTGCACCCTCACGAACAGCACACCATACTCGATCGATTCATTATCCTCTGGGTGCTCGACCTTCGACATGTACGCCCACCACCTCCGCCTGACTGTCACCTCGGGCGAATCTGTCTGCTCCATCACCCATAGGAGATACTCGATGAACTCGGAGGACTGCGGCGTGACTGCCGCCGAGGAGTACATGTACATCACCACCCTCATCGTCGTCGTCTCGCTCTTTCGCATACATTGCCACATGGACCGCACCGTCCTCGAAATCTCCCACTCATTGTCAAACCAACTAAGGATCTCCTTCAACCTGGATAACTTTGCCTGGTCGCCGCCGATGATCTGCCTGATTCGCTGTTGCATCCTCTCCATAGATGTTGTTCTAAGTGGTCCGGTGCTAGCTTTGGAAGATGGGAGGAGAGACGGTGGTCTTGCAATAGAGAAGAGGGAGAGGAGAGGAGGTGGTTTTGGAATGGAGATGATGGAGAGGAGAGGAGGTGGTTTTGCAATGGAGAGAAGATCAGAAGAGGGAGAGGCGAGACGGTGGTTTTGGAATGGAGATGATGGAGAGGAGAGGAGGTGGTTTTGGAATGGAGATGATGGAGAGGAGAGGAGGTGGTTTTGCAATGGAGAAGATCAGAAGAGGGAGAGGCGAGACGGTGGTTTTGGAATGGAGATGATGGAGAGCAGAGGAGGTGGTTTTGCAATGGAGAA